>NW_024070200.1:66052450-66103462 GCF_014754425.2 Oryx dammah | reverse complement strand
CATCTCAAAGGCATCATGCCCAGCACCTCTCAGCGATGGCACCTGCCCCAGCATCCCAAAGTTACCATGCCCAGCACCTCTCAGCGATGGCACCTGCCCCAGCACCCCAAAGTTACCATGCCCAGCCCCTCTCAGCGATGGCACCTGCCTGGCATCTCAAAGGCATCATGCCCAGCACCCCTCAGTGATGGCACCTGCCTCAGCATCTTGAAGTTATCATGCCCAGCACCTTTCAGAGGATGGCACCTGCCCTGGCATCCCAAAGTTACCATGCCCAGCACCTCTCAGCACAAGGCTTCCCTACCCCCGTGAGGGCTGACCCCCTGGGACAGCCTCAGTAGTTTTCCTACCATCCCACGAGGGACAGCCACGAACTCGGCCATGAGAGCAAGGCTCAGCTTCAGGCCGTCTTCCCTGGACGCTGTCTCAGCCCCAGGACTACTGGCTGTTCTGTCAGCCCTTCTACGTTCTGGGGAGTCACTTTACTTCTTACTGTGCAACACCCATGGGGAATTTTTTCTTTACATCAAACTTGCCCTAAATCAGGTGTGGTTTCTGCCTCCTCATTAGACCCTGGTGGATGCACCCAGACCCTGCATGACTGTCAAGGCCCTCTCTTATTCTTCACCTAAGTTTTTCAAATAGCTCTAATTTAAGCTCCCCTAGGGGCCTCCACTTGTAACAGAGCTGTCAACAACCTGGGACAGTATTACTGTGTATTGGACAGGAATACGCTTTTCACCTGCCTGAGACGCCAGCTGACTCCATCTGTGAAAACCTCACCTCAATATACGGGACTGAAATGTTCCTGACATTGTAGTGTTACAGCTGAACCTTGGTTTTCCAATTGTCAGGCTTCCATGGGGAAGTTCATATATTTCAGAATAATACTGTATAAAGAAAAATTCAGGTACCAGAAAAATGCCTCTGGACATTAGGGAAAGAAGAGGAGAAAAAAACAGAAAGAGGAAAAAATATACTAATAACAGGGACTAGAGTGTGCATATTGAAGAATCTGGGTGCTAATAAGGAACTTTTTTTTTAATAAATCAAAATGGTTTAGGTTCCTAATTTTGGCCATTTTGATCAGGTTATGGCTCAGGTCCACTGGCCTCTGCAGGTACACACAGGCCATATGCAGATAGGTCAAGGATGCATCTGTCTGTGGCCATCCTGGAATTTCAACATCCAATCCATCGTACAAATTACACATTTGTACAAAGCACCAGTGAGCAGTAAGGTGTTCCAGCTTTCGTTTGGGAAAAAAGTGCGTTGAGGAGGCTTTTAGATATTACTGAGTTTAGCAGCTGAACAAACCAGATGATAGGAAACAAGAAAGTCACTCGGGAGAGCTGACCAAGGAGATGCACCTACCTGGCTCTGCCCCTCTGGCCATCCAAACAGATCCATTCTGCTCTCCAGTCCTGCAGTTTCACCAGATCATCCCACAGTGTCTGAGCCTTCATCCATTAGATGCTCAGGTGCATCTGTTTATGTTACACGCACCTTCTGCACACGCTGGCCGCTTCTCCAGGATGGAGCTGGAGGCTGTGTCGTCACCGCCTCCCTCCAATCCAAGCCCATCCTTGCTGACCTCAGGGGTGGTTCTCACGCTGGGCTGGACCCTGGAATGGGCTCAGGAACTGCGGGCTTTGGGGACCTGGGTTAGGCCCGGGAGTCAGGTGGCCTCAGAGCAGAGGCACACGGGGCCTGGGGGAATGTGGGGCAGGGGAAGCTCGCCCTGCACACTTACTACCAAACCCTGGAGCACGATCAATGCAGAAGCTAAAGCACACTGTACAGGCCAGTGCTGGGCCCCGAGGGTCCCCAGCAAGCCCTGCCATCAACTCTTCTGATCTGGGAGGAGACAATCCCATTTTTAAAAATACCATTTTTAATGTTTATGTACACTTTGCCTCATTGCAAGAAAGATTTGAAGCAACTCACAAAACCATTCTTGGCACAAAAGGAACCTGAAATGAGGAAATCAGGGTGGTGGATGGAAGCAAGGGCACAACGGTCTGGACACGGTGAGGAAGTCAGGGTCCGCAGGAGGTGAGCGAGTGGTAGGTTCAGAAAGTCCTGCCACCAGGGCTGGCGGGGGCCCCAGGGTGTGGGAGGCCATCTGGCTCTTTGCAAGTGTGTCAAGGTGGGCACAGCAACCAAGGGCAAACGGCACGGACACTCACAGCGGAAGCCAGGGATGCCCCCCCCAGCCACCCTGCACGATGAACACTGCACCGCAGATGCCAACAGTGCCCCAGGGATACCCCAGGCTGTAAAACAAGCCGACTGCTCCAGAACCCCTCGGTGCTGAGTCTAAGGCCTGGCTCCCCTGTAGGAGCTCAGGAAGGCAGGATGACGACAGAGGAAGAGACCTCCCTCCCCCCCCGCCACGCCCCACAGTGGCGCCCTTCCTGAAACGCAGGAGCACATCCTCTCAGGTGCTTCTTAAACCTTCCTTCCTTGATGGCAAGGCCACATGCAGAGACAGGCAGTGCGGTGTCAGAACAAGGGCCGCCATGATCCTGATCATGCTCCCTGACGGCCCCTGGGGTCGGGCCCTGTCTCCTCTGCACAGGCCTGCGGGGCGACAGAGGAGGGAGCCTCCTGAGGGCTCTGAGCTTTCAGCCACGGGCTACTGGTGGGTACTGGGGCTGGGCCCGGCCCCCGGTTCTACCTCCCAGTCCTCACAGGCCTAGCATTTCTGAGCTGGACTGACGCTCCTCCCAGACAGGATCCAGTCAGAGACGGTGACGCAGATGGACCCGGGTGGATGCGGGTGACCTCAGACACACCCCTGAGGAGAGGAATTCCTAAGCCACGTGCTGCGGCCAGGTCGCTACTTCTGCAGTGTCAGAACAAGAGCAACAGGCAGATAAGCGCCAGCAGTCGGCCAGGCCCAAGTGTTCCCACTGACGTGAAGGCCATTCCAAGTCTGAGAAGTGGACAGTGGACCCAGAGTCACAGAGCCAGCCTGCTCCCCGACCCCCGGCAGTCGCGGCTCCGGCGGGCGGCAGGCCACCGACCCTCAGCCCCGCCCCTGGCGCGGACCCGCTCTCACCGGAAGCAAAGCCCAGACCCTCGGCCCCGCCTCAGGCGCGGACCTGCCCTCACCGGAAGTGAACGCCCAGATCCTCGGTCCCCGCCCCAGGCGCGGACCTGCCCTCACCGGAAGCGAACGCCCAGACCCTCGGCCCCGCCCCAGGCCCTCGGTCCCCGCCCCAGGCGCGGACCTGCTCTCACCGGAAGCGAACGCCCAGGCCCTCGGTCCCCGCCCCAGGCCCTCGGTCCCCACCCCAGGCGCGGACCTGCTCCCACAGGAAACGAACGCGTCCAGAGGCATGGAGGCCCACGCAGGAGACACAGCGGCATGCGGTTCCCGGGAGGCGCCAGGTCACTTACGAGCTCAGAGAAGCCTCGGACCACCTGGCGCCGCTTCAGGTTGGTCTCCCCATCCAGGTTGGCTGTCTCAATGTGGCACAGCCCGTCGGGGTCGCTGGAGGACAGCAGCAAGATGTCCGCGGGGATGGTCTCATTGCAGCGGAGGCGCACGAAGTCTCCGACGCGGATCTCCTTCCAGAACCGGTTCACGTACTGCTCCTCCTCCCTGGCAAAGACACGGCTGTTAACATGGTTGGCGGCAGCCGACTGAGGCCACATCTGGGTGGCGGGTCGGTGAACGCTCTGTGCCACCCTCTGGCATGTGGAAAATTTCCATAATAAGAAGTGCTGAGGAGCCCCCTGCTGGCACAGCAGGTAAGAATCCGCCGGCTAGTGCAGGGGACATGGGTTCAATCCCTGGTCCAAGAAGATTCCACATGCCACAGAGCAACCTAGGCCAGCGCGCCATGACGAGTTTTCTGTGCTCTATAACAAGAAGCTCATGTACCGCAATGAAGAACACCTTCCCCTCCTGCGGATGCAACTACAGAAAGTCTGCACACGCAACTACAGAAAGTCTGCACACAGCAACAAAGACCCAGGGCGACCAAAAATTAATTATTTTGAAAAGAGAAGCACTTGAAGATTCCTGAAGGCCACAAACAGCCTATCTCCAATTACATGAAATATCTGGAACAGGCATCCATGGCAACAGAATATGGGCTCGTGGTTGCCACCGTCTAGGGGTTAGGGAGATGAGGAGAAGTTATTTAGTAGGTACAGGTTTCCATTTGAGGTGATTAAAACGTTCTGGAAATAGGTAGTGGTCATGGTTGCACAACTCTAAACATACAAAATGCCACTGAATTATTCACTTTAAAATGGTTAAACTGGGGACTTCCCTGGTGGTCCAGTGGTTAGGACTCAGCACTTCCCCGGCAGAGGCTGCATGTTCAGTCCATGGTCAAGGAACTGGGATCCCACTGCCATTACCTGGTCAAAACTAATTACTTAATTAAAAAAATAAAATGACTAAATTTTCCACTCCTACGTATGTACCTCTAAAGAACTAAAATCAGGGACTTGTATACGTATTTGCCTACCCATGTTCATAGCAGCATCACTCCCTGTGGCGTAAAGGTAGAAACAACCCAAATGCCCAACAATAGATGAAGAGATGACCAAAATGTCATAAACCCACATGAAGTGAAGTGAAAGTCACTCAGTCCTGTCTGACTCTTTGTGACCCCATAGACTATACAGCCCATGGAATTCTCCAGGCCAGAATACTGGAGTGAGTAGCCTTTCCTTCTCCAGGGAATCTTCCCAACCCAGAGACTGAACCCAGGTCTCCCACATTGCAGGCAGAGTTACCAGCTGAGCCACAAGGGAATATAGTGGAATATTCAGCCATGAAAAAGAAGGAAATTCTGACTCATTACAAAATGGATGAACTCGGAGGTCATTATGCCAAGTGAAATAAGTCAGTCACGAAAGGACAACTATTACACAATCTCACTTTTATGAGGTTCCGACACAAGACAAAGTCACAGAGACAGATAGTAGAATCTGCACCATCTGCAGCATGGAGCCCACACAAACGGATCCTCCCCCTGTCACTCAAGATGAAGTGGATAATCACTCAGAACACTGCCACCACAGTCAGCTTTCAGCATGTTAGTTACCATGGGTTAATAGATACCAGGATGAAAACAGTATGTGTATATTTCTACTTAGATTTTTTTATTCTGGAAAATTAAGCTCATTAATCCTACAAAGGCCATTTTAAGAGTTCGCTGGAGGCAGTCTTGTCCACATTTATAAATAAGCAGAGAACCAAGACTCTTATCTCAAGATGTCATTCTACATGAGGAAACTGCATCAAAAAATCCTCTGGGCTATACTGTCAGGAAAATAAAGAGCCCTAAAACACATTCCACTTGCACCCTCAACCTCTCACTGGCCCCTCTCATAAAGTGACCTTCCTTAGCTGAGTTCCCAGAGACCAATTCAGCAGTGAGTCTGGGTCTCACCCAACTCCTGAGCTCTGGCGACCAGTCCTGAGTGTCAGACTTCTATTTTATTCTGAGGGCACCCATGGCAAACGTCCAGGGGCTCCTAGCATCAGCTGCCCCAGGTGCTGAAAACTGAAGAAGCTGTTGTAAAGCCTCTGTTTTCTTGCATTCCTCTAATTCATGAGCAGAGTAGTTTGGTTGCTACAGAGCCAACAAAGACAAATTAGATACAACTTTGTCCTCAGAACTAAATGCAAGGTGTATATACAAATATTAAAAGAGGAAGAGAGGTAATGCAATTTTATCAAACATGGTGTGAATTCAAATAATACTTGACCAGCTTATCTAAATTGTAAGATATTATTTTGCGATTTATGAAACTCATTTCTTGTAATTTCTTGTACATGTTTATTACTTGTTCTTAATGGCTTTTATTTTTGGAAACATGACTGTTGAAATCAAAAAAAGTAAAAGCCAAATGCAAGACCAAAGCACTAGACAGCGCCCCCTGGGGGTTGTGGCCTGCAGCCCGCAATGGGGCTCTGGGCCCAGCAGCCCCTCCAAGGCCAGGATGCTGTTCAGATGAGCGTCCCCCAGTTGGACAGTCCCCCAGCCCACCCGAGGGCACTGCTCGCTCACTGTCACAGTCTGACCGCCTTCCAGTGGACTGACAGACGAAACATCTCCTGTGTTCCTATTTTCTCTTCTGAAGGTCAGACTTTGACTTTCTACCATTAGAAACATTCTAACATTAGCTCCTTAGTTTTTCTTCCACCTCAGGACCCTTTGTCGGCTTCCCACAGAAGGCACAGAGGCATCTGAAGGGCCTGTGTCCTTTCCTGGAGAAAGTATCCAGAAGCTACGTTCCTGTGCGGTTCCTGAGGCAACAGTACACTCCAAGCGAGCTGGGCGGCCCAGAGTGACAGCAGCTGCCGGGAGACCGGGTCCCTGCCCGGGGGACGGGGGCGGCCAGGGGAGGCGGGGGGGTGGCGGGGGGGGGGGGTGCGGCCACTGTCCAGCTCAGTTTATCTTCACCACACTCCACTTACAGAGCTCATCAAACACGAAGTCACTGTCCATCTGCCTTGAAATCTTAGAACATTAGCTTTCCCACTCCAGCAGAGCACGTCGTTAAAACAGCAACTTCTCAAAGTTACTGTGGAGGCTCTGAGTCTGGAGGAGCCCTCACCACCCCCATCCTGGAAACAGCAACGGCGAGACCTCAGTGCCCGTCCTCGCAGGAGCGGCCCCCACACCTGCAGGCACGAGAGCAAAGCGAGCAGCAGCAGGCCGCTCTGGGCCTGAAGGAGAGAGGCCCTGCAGCTCACGGGGACCTGGGAAACCCAGTCTCAGAAGGCACCTGGGGCTGAATACGGCACAGAGCCTGTTCTCCTCAGCAGACCAAGACTCCTCACGCAAGCCCCACGGCCCCGCCGCCTGCTCCACTGGGAGCTCCAGCACCAAGCCTGTACCCCACGCTGACCCGGTAACATCCCTGCCTGTGTCACTCTTACTCATTTTCATTATAGGTATATCATACACATCATATAGTAACATACACTGTATAACATATATACCGTGTTACATGTGTATGTCTACACATATATAACAGATAATATACATAGAACATACATATTATATGCAAGCAGCCCCAGCAACTGTATTTGGACATACGGTCATTAAAAGAGGTGACTGAGTCTAAATGAGGTCACAGGGCGGGGCCCCAGTCCAACACGAACGGAGCACTTCTAAGAGGGGGAGACACTAGGCATGCGCGTGCGGGGGACCACATGAGCACACGCAGAGGCCGCCGTGGGCAAGCCAGGGAGAGGTCCTGTCTACCCCTTCTCTGGGACACCCAGCTCCAGATGGGATGAGAATAAACTTCCGGTGCGTGAGCCGCCCCGTCTGTGCATTGTCACCGCAGCGCGAGCGGAGCAGCACGTGACAATGCCAATCCCCCGACTCCTGCTGGAGGGGCGCCCCCAGCCGGGAGAGCAGGAAGCGGGACAGCAGGGGCCAGGGGGCTCAGGGCGTCGCCCCGGGAGCCTCCTGCACAGGCCCCCGCCCCCACAGGCCCCGCTGTGCACAGGAGAAGCACCGCAGGGAAGACAGAAGCGAACCCGTGATACAGCAACACGGCCTCCTAAGAGCACTGATGCCAGAAGCAGCAGCCAAATGCTTTAGGACCAGCTTCTGTTTCCTCAGGTCACAGTGGATGCTGTCTAGGGTGGACAGGACACGCAGCCACTCTTCTATACAGGAAAAGTCTTAGGCATGTACACCACCCATGGGTGCCCTGCGGACTCCTGAATTCTAACCTCCACCAGGCAGGCACCTGCACACTGCCAGGGGCCAGGGCATCCACCCGAAACACAAGGTTTAGACACTATGCATCTGCTTACAGCACCTTACTGCACAAGTGGGCCCGTGCAGCATGCCCGACGATACTCCTGCACGGAGCGCAGGGGCTGCCTCATGGGCTGGCAGGATTCTGAGACGGCCCCCAGCCCCCCAGCCCTGGTGGGAGTGCCCTGCCGGTCCCCGCGGGTCAGCTGGGGCGCAGCAGGAGTCTCTCCTACACGTGCAGTGAGGGTGTCCCCTCAGTGGGCTACGAGCCCATTAGCAGGGAGGCCATCGAGTGGGCCCGGCGGAACAATAGGACCCCTGTACCCTGGACCTCAAGCAGAGACGGCGAGTCAGACGCAAAACTGCAGCAAGCAGCGGAGGGGCCACGTGGCCAGAGCCAGGGGGCGCTGGCGTTCAGCCACCAAGAGCAGGGGCCAGGCCCACCAGCACCTGAGCAAAACTCCACCAAGGATATAGTGAGCCTGGAAGAGGACCAGGCCTCAGACGAGACGTGTCAGGCCAACACCCGGACCGCAGCCGGGCGAGCCCCAGGGCAGAGTACCCGGCCAGCACGCGCCTGCATCCTGCTCCCGGAAACTCTAACAGCACACAGCGGAGTTGTCTCCAGTTGGGTTTATAGTAACTCGTCACACAGCAGGAGAAAGCTAATGCAGACAATCCCCATCTTCTGCACAGAGGCAGGAGCCAGAGACGGCTCCCTGCCTGGGGGTGTGGTCCTTGCAGGGTGCAGCCAACCAGAAAACCACACTCAGCTTCAGAATACCTGAGAAAAAGACGGAGATACCAGGGGGTGGCCAACTGAGAAAAAGACTATCTATCTCACAGGAAAATAATGCAGAGCAAGACTGCTTAAAATCCAACCACAGTGGAAGAAGCCCAACAGAGGGTATGCATAACACATCAAAACGGGAAACCTGACAACATGTAATCCACATCATCCCATTACAAACAGGGTGGGACCCTCCACGGGAATGACAACCGCCCTTCCGATCAGCTGAGTGCCTTGCTCAGGTGTCCTGAGGGGTCTGCCCCCAAGGGTTCAAGAGTTCAAGGGCCACTGGTGGGAAACTGTAATTCTTCTGAGAAGGGGTGGGGAGTGAGGGGAGGGGACCGAGCTGAAACGGGGCCTGAGTCTTTTCGAGGGACACACTGCCGGTGGTTCTTCTGCACCAAAGCCCTCACCTCTTGGCCTCTTATTTGCTCAGCTGTAAAGTGAAAGTGTTAAATAATTTCCAAGATCTATTCTATGATTAGCTTTCCTCTTCTGGGAAAATCAGTTAACCCTGTTTATTATTAGTCCTGCTGAGCTTTGCAGTTCTTATCTGAGCCTTTTTTGTGCAAAACAGTACAATGCAGGGGTGAAGAAATAAGGAAATATTAAAGTGACTAGTGACAAATTTTATTTAAAGACAAGCAGTAAACAAAATTCTAAGCTGACTTCATCGTTTTTGATCTGTTGTTTAGGCTGATAATCTATTTATTTGTACTAGTTGTGTTTTTAAGGTTACTAAGAAAATAATTCCAATAAGAGGAGATAACTGAGTTACAGGATTTACAGGAATTATTTTAAGCAGTTGAAAAGCATGTTTTTGCCTGAAGATGCTTTGTTACTTTCATGTAGCTGGTTGGATTCAAGGACTCCTGCTCAGAAACCTTCTGTTAATAATTTATGCTTTGAAATGTATCAAAACTCCCAACAGTTCAGCCTCACTCATGGCCCCTCTCCAGTTGTGGTCCTGTCTCTGCAATGGCTAAGGTTTTTCAACAGTGTATTTATAAATCTCTTCAACTGTAATGTGCAAAACAAATCTGACTCCATAGTGGGTCTGTTGCTTTAACTTTTGTATTCTATTGCTTTTGCTTCAAGTTAACCACTAAACAGATGTTGCCTGTAAGCTTAAATGATAATGGTCCACCTCTGGAAACCCTGTTTCCCAGATAGTGAGCGTTAAGCTAAAATACCTTTGTTTAGCTCACAGGAAACATCCTGACTAGGCCCACCTGTGAATGACTACAGGGAGAAAGAAACAAACACCTCCCCTCCAGAGGTTGACCAGGACCAGGAAATGTTTGACTTTACTTCCTTGTTTAGTATAAAAGAAGCCTCAAATCTAACTCAGGCAAAATGGTTCTTTGGAGCAGGAGTCCGCCACCTTCTTAGTCTGCCTGCTTTGTAAATAACAGCAATTCATTCCTCAATTTGATGGCCTGTCCCATGGCAAGCAGTATGAGCTGGGACTTGGTAACAATGTAGAGAAGGAATAAAACCAAACTGATAAAGTTTTTTTAAAAGCCACTTGTAGGAATTGAGGGAACTTTACTTTAATCTTTACTGTGTTGTTTTCAAATGAATTTGCATTTAGGTTATTAGAATACCATTTTTCCTAACAGCAAAAGAATATCTTTTGTTTTTTTTTTTTAGGGTGGCAATAGATTCCACATTTGAGAAAGCAGTTAACATCCCTGGTGACCCACTGCCCCTCCATCTACAAGGACAGTCCTGACAATAACTGGGCTGCCATTGTCCTGCTCTCCAACCCAGCCTATGGATTTATGAACATACGCATCCTCCTGGCTGGAAGGAGGAGTGAGGGGAAGATGATTCTGATTCTGCCCATAGCAGGTGACTCCTCCCTTGTAACATGACACGACTATTCCAGCTGGAGCCAGGAGGCAGGCTGCCCACTGTTCTAAACGTCTCCATGAAATACCCATGCCGCATGCATGGAGCCCACTTCCCAGGACATCTTACTGTTGGAGATGCCTGCTTCTTCTACTTCTCAGTAATTTAGGAAATGAATGCAAAGTCTGTAATGCTTATAACTTGGATACATCTTTGACTTTCTGAGACACTGTCTGACTTTATGTGGCCATATCTTACCATATCCTTTCTCATTTTCAAGAAATACTGGCTTTAATTCAATTGCATATACTTTTCACAACCACACATGGGAAGTCCCCACCTCCTTCCCACCTCACCATGCCCACATGCTGCTCAGGGGCTGGTGATGGGGGTACAGGGGTAGTAAAGCACATCTCACTCACCTCCCTTGATGTCTCCTTCCCCTAAACTTGTCTCTCCCTGAACAAGACCAACCAATGAAGAAGTGTGTCTTGGGTTTGGATGGGCAGGAAAGAATGAGGAAGAAAAAGAAGAGATGGGAGGGTTTTTAAGATTTGAGCAGATCCTCTTGAAAACAAGGGATTAAAGAGGAAAGTACAATTCTCTCACTTGTATTTTTAAGTACAATTCAAGGCTGAGAGGAAGAACACTTGTTTTGATTAGGCAATCTGGGAGTGCCTACTGGAAGAGGGAAAATCTGAATTTATCTCCTGAAGGATGAAAAAAATCTTAGGGTAACCCATACCCCACCCCAAGAGGACTACTTATACTAAAGAGTGGAATTTAGGGAGAGGCTAGAAGGGCAGTGACCAAACCAAAGCTAAGGCAAGGGATAGCAAAAGAGATCACGAGACATGGGACACAGAAACAGGAAAGAGAGATCTGGCGAGCGAGTCTGACTGTACAAGCAATGAATGGACACCACAAATGATTAGAGGAGTCAGTCACAGGGTGTCCAGGTCTCCAGCCTTGGTGTGACCAGTGACCTCACCTTGGCGTGGGCGTGCTACGGGCTGGAATACAGTCCAGCTGGGAGCAATTCTGAGTCCAGGTTCTGGCGGGCGTGGCGGAGTGCTGGTGGGAGATGCTCTGAAGACCAAGGGAGATAGAGACAGGCCCTCGGGGTTCTCACCTGAAGGTGACAGGACCCCCACCCATGGGCGCCGGCAGGGTGTTTACAGGGGAGAGAGCTGGCTAGAAAGAACAGTTATAAGTGTCAGCTCAGACAGGAGGGAGGCGGGAGGGAATGTCCATCAGGGGAAGCCAGCGGGGGGCTGGGCAGGCAGGCAGGGCGGGCAGAGGGAGGGGGCTGGAAGCCCAGGGATGAACACGCACCCAAGACCCCGGAGCCCACCCACTGCCACGGGCAGGGGTTCAGAGGCTGCACTGTCCACTGCCAAGTGATCGTACCTGGACAAACAATCACCAAATGTGTGCTCACGGTCACTGTATTTTTCTTCCCTTTTTCGTGCCTAAACCTCCAGTGGCACACACTTGAGTATGGCATAGCCCCTAATACCAAAGGCCACCGTTCCAAACCCTCCTGGTCCTTCCTGTTCCCTGTCCAAATCTGTTTACCACTCAAGCATGTTTCCTGCCTGGCTAAGTGAGAGTTCAGTCTCTTGAAAGATGGGGAAATGTTTTCCAGAAGTGGGCCACCTCTACGAGGTTCACAAATGCTTAATGGCTTGGGACAAGACTTTTAGCCAACGTCAGCTAGAGGCCAAGACCAGGTTTCCGTCAGCACCAACATATGATGTTAACATCATGTTAACAATAGAACAGGGGGAGGGGAGGGGAGCCCCCCCCAAGTGCAGCCCCCACCGGGAGCAAGCAGCATGCAGGGCACTTATTAACACACACAGTCCTCATTCAGAAGGTAGTGAGCCCTAATACTCACTCATGGATGGAGAGACTGGCCTGTCTAAAGTCACACCCAGAAAGCGGCACAGTGAGGACCACAACTGCCCAACTCCAGGGCCCCAGAGACCTTTTGAAAATACTCCCAATTGTGTGGGCTGCTTGCGTGTGTGCTAAGTTGCTTAACTCGTAACCAACTTTTTGCGGCCCTATGGACCATAGCCCGCCAGGGATTTTCCAGGCAAGAATACTGGAGTGGGTTGCCATGCCCTCTCAGAGGCAATCTTCCCAATCCTGGGATCAAACCCGCGTCTCCCGCATCTCCTGCATTGCAGACGGATTCTCTACCCACTGAGCCACCTGAGAAGCCCAATCGGGCGGCTTAAGGAAGACAATTTGGCAAAATTCTATGCCAAAAGCTCATTTTTTTCTTCTTTTTTTAAATTATACAGCACAGAAACCAATATGATCTGAAAATACTGGGTTGTCCAAAAGGTTGAGTTATGACAGCTGTCATATTAGCATGCAATTAAAAAAAAACTTATCAAAACTGATTTTTCATGTAGCCATTTTAATAATGAAGATGGAAGAAAAAAGCAGCTTTTCTGGCATATTACACTTATTATTTCAAGAAAGGTAGAAACGCAACTGAAATGCTAAAAGAAGAAAGATTCGTGCAGTGTATGGAGAAGGTGCTGTGACTGATCGAACACATCAGAAGTGGTTGGTGAAGTTTTGTGCTGGGGCTTTCTCGCTGGATGATGCTCCACGGTCAGGTAGACCAGCTGAAGCTGACAGGGGTCAGATCAATGAGAACCCCGAGAATAATCAATGTTATACCATGTGTGAGAGAAGCTGACATACTCAAAATATCCAAATCAAGTGTTGAAAATCACTTACAACAGCATGGTTATGTTCATCTCTTTGATGTCTGAGTTCCGCACAAGTTAATCCAAAAAATCTTGACCATATTTCCACATGCAATTCTCCACTTAACGGTCCCCAAAATGTTCGTTTTTAAAACACATTATGACAGGCAATGCAAACTGGATACTTCACAGTAATGTAAAATGGAAGAGACCATGGGGCTAGCGAAATGAACCACCATCAACCACATCTAAGGCCGATTTTCATCCAAAGAAGGTGATGTTGTGCATATGGAGGGATTGGAAGGCAAGTCCTCTATTACAAGCTCCTTCCAGGAAACCAAATGATTAATCCCAAGAAATACTGTTCCCAATCAGACCAACTGAAGGCAGCACTCGAATAAAAGTGTCCAGAAACAGTTAACAGAAAACACATAATCTTCCATCAGGATAACACAAGACTGCATGTTTCTTTGATGACCAGGCAAAAATTGTTACAGCTTGGCTGGCAAATTCTGATTCATCTGCAGTATTCACCAGATGTTGCACTTTCTAATGTTCATTTATTTTGGTCCTTATAAAATTCTCTTTAATGGAAACAATTTCAATTCCCTGGAAGACTGTAAAAGGCACTTGGAACAGTTCTTTGCTCAGAAAGATAGAAAGTTTTGGGAAGACGGAATTATGATGTTGTCTGAAAAACAGCAGAAAAAGTAGTGGAGCAAAATGGTAAAGATTTTCAATAAAGGTCTTGGTGCAAATGAAAAATGTGTCTTTTTAGTTAAAATATCAAAGGAACTTTTTGGCCAAACAATAAAATATTGTTATGCTTGAAAGGGGGTGGACAGGCAGACGGTTTCAGACGCATGTGGTGTCTGACCACCCCACCCAGTAACATTTCAGTCTATCTGCCAAAGCACCTGCCTATTTGCAAACAACCAGTGGGGCCATGTCCAAAGTCAAAAGTCACAATGTTGTCGTCTTGGCTAAAACTGGGCAGTGTGCCTCAATGAGCCTGGGCAAACGGAGGGGTGGCTCAGTGCTCAACACGGCTGGTGGGCAGGACCCCCTGTGCCTCCCCCTGGGGCTGAGGGCGGTGGGCAGACTGTGAGCAGAGCTGGGCAGAGAGTCACTCTCAGGGCCCCAGATGATGTGGCGGCTCTGACAGGCGCTCCTGCCCTGGGCAGGGCACAGTTCACACCGCTGGCAGCAAGGCTCTGGGCTGCGGACCAACAGACCTCTTTCAAATAGGGCAGCTCCCAGTGTGCGTCTCTTCTGCACAAAGGCGCCCACCCTATTTTTGCAAAATCCCTCCCTCAAAAATACTTGCACATGGTACTAAGCAGCTGGTTCCGGAAGGATCTAGCTAATTGTGGCACCTGGCACCTGGCCAGGGTCTCCATAGAGGGTGCCCAGGCACACATCTTTCGTCACGGAAGAAAGGACTCCCCCCCAGTAAGAAGCACAGCAGAAAGCAAGGCCAGGCTCTGGCCTCGGGTCAGGCCCATGGTTGGAGTTTTGTGTGATTTTGGTGTGATTTTCTCCCTACTGTTACTTTTGAAGGGATTTTTTTTTTTTTTAACTAATAAAATCACATACACTACAAATGAACAGAAAAGTTACATTTAACATTTAATTTGTTGTTTGTAACTAAAGCAAAAGCTGGGATTTTGTTTTGTTAACTTAGAAAGATGCAACTTCTCAGACCAGTTAAGGAGTGGGGCATGGGGTGCCGTATGGGCAGTGCTCACTGTAGTCACAGAGAAAGTACGGCGGGTGGCTCGCAGCATCCGGTATGAGGCACTGACATGGAACAGCCCTTGTAAAGGGAACGCTGCTTCCAAACATCAGAGTGCCTCAGGTCTCTCAGCTTACCACATCTCCTACTGCTGCAACATCCCCCATGTGAGAAAGGCAAGTTCCAATTAAGGTTGTGCTTTATTTACTAAGCCAACAGAAATAGAGTTGGCCAGAAATGTCATCATCATGCATGCATGCAGTTGAATGCATGTTCTTTTCCTCCGAATGCTTCAAGGTCGAGGTAGAATCAAATGTAAAGTATCTAGAAAGTTCCACAGAACACATTTTCAAGAAAAAGAGAAAACCAGAGAACTAACCAAACACACAATCCAACTAGGCTGACGTCTCCCAACCATGGCCCTAGGAAAGAACTACTTTGGCTCTCAAAGGAGAGAGCTACTCAACACTTTTTAACGCTTTTTTAAGCAACAGAATGAATGAGAAAACAGGATGAAGCAAGCCCTCAATGGGAGGTTCACAGCTAGAGATCCAAGAATCTCATGGAATAATTGTGCCAAGGCCTGGTGCCTTGAGGATAAGAAAACCTTCCCTGGATTCATTATTCAGATTGTGGACAAATAAGGCAGTGTGGGAGAGTGGGCACTGGCGCGTGGAGAAACAGAATCAGAGACAATTTTCACAGCACTTTAAAAACACCCCTCAATATTCTGAAATTACCCCAAATTTATTATAGACTCTTTATGAGACAGGCCTGGAGCCTAGGACCCTCTGCTGCAGTACCTGAACCTGGACAAATGTCTCCTTGAGCTACAAAATAAAAGAAACTATAAGGGACTAAAAATAACCACATACATGCAGTTGGGGCAAATTATGGACAAGATACAAAAAGACAAAAAAAAAAAAAAAAAAAAAAAAACCCTGCAACTGCCACTTCCAAAGAGCCAGGAGCAAAAGCAGGGGGTGGGAGCAAAGGTGGGCAAACCACCTAAGCCACCCCTTTAGCCAGACCCCTGAACACACCACATAAAGAGCCAGCTTGCCGTTCCCCTAGTGGGGCCCAATAAAGTCTTGGCTGAATTTCCTGTCTGGCCTCGGATCAATTTCTATTGATCAAGGAGGCCAAGAACCCTGGTGTGTAACAATTACACAACAGGCAGAGAAGGGAAGAGCCCAGAATGAGAGAGACAATGGCTTCAAAGCTTCAGCTCCCCTGGCGTCTGGGGCCAGACTGTTCCTTCCACAGAGGGCCATCTGCACGGAGGCTCTCACCACAGATCCCATCAGCCTAGCTCTTCTGGGAGGACGCCACCCAGGTGGAGGACCACTGCTTTCGGGCACCCAGATGGGCATGCAGGAAAGTGGGTTATTAAGTAAACCCTTATAGAACCAACATGTTTTGAAAATCATATGGGTGAGGACTCCGCACTGAAGCAAAAGTGGCAAACTCTGCAGCAGGAACTCGACCCAAATCTGTTGCGTAACGTCCAGAATGTGTCCTTTCCACCCTAAACCGAAACAGCTGCTCCTTCGGTGAGACATGCTGATGGATTTAGAATTTCGTACTAAACGTCAGAGGATGCTGACTGTTCTTGCCCTGGATTACAGGGCCTCTGGCTTCTTTAGAATGAAGATTGCTGACTTTCCCAGTCCACACTGGACTATGCTGGGACCATGCGATCATTCACTGCAATGTCACACAGCATACCCAGAAGGAAGGAATTTTCCCAGGGGATGTGCCAGCTTGCGACAGCAAAATGATGCCTAAAAAAACAAGACCACTTAGGAACCTCTTAACTCAACCTCTTGAGTTACAAAACTTTTTTTTGGACAAATCATTTCTATTGCAATCTTTTCTGAGTTTCATGAGACAGTCTCAGAATAGCTCAGGAGACATCAGGACCGTGGGGAGCGAGACTCTTCATCTCAATAATAATACTGCCCATTTGTAAAGCATGTAAAATACTTTGGGGGAACCTGTAGAGTTTCCAAGGTCATTTCTTCTACATTAATTCACTGGTTGGTATGACATTCTCACAAAATGGGCAAACTGTCCACATTCTTTCAGCTGATGCCTTAAAGCTGGGAGAGATCTAGTGTTTTTTAACAATTTTCATAAGAGGCTGAAACAATCCATATTTCCCCACTGGTACCCAAGAGTACCCGCTCTCTCATTTCTGCAAAGAGTAGCTGCTGCGTTCTCTTCCTTTGCAGCCTCCTTGCCAGTCTAATAGGCAGACAGGACACATCACCTTTTTACAGCTCCCGCCTGCCTCCCATAACCTGCTCTTCTGGCGATTAACTGCCTATTTTCCAGCTGTTTTTCCTATTGTATTCTATTTTTGACAACTTAATTTGTGAGAGCTTTTGTATTAAAACTATTAACCCTTTTTCTTTTACCTAGAAAACAATTTTCTCTAACAACTGTTTAAAAATGTTTGCTTGTGTATATTTTGTCATATAAGTTTTAATTTGTATATAGTTAAATGTGTGAGTTTTCTAGGCCCGTTGAGAAAGTCCCCCATGCTCCTAGACTGGACATATTACTTCTTCAGTTTTAGTGAGTGAATGCAGTGTTCTTTACTTTTTTAATATCCAAGTGTTCAAACAAACTGATCTTCATTTTTATACAGTACAATCTGAGGGTCTCAAGGCTGTTTCCTCCAGTCAGACAACCGGATAAACACTATTTACTAAACAATCCTTTCCCACTGAACTTAAATGCCCACTCTACAACTGTCACATGTAATGCCATGTATCAGGGGTTCATCCTCTCTCTCTCAGCACCCCCCTGAGAACTCCCCTCGCCTGCGTAGAAGCAGCCCTCTGGCAGGCCCTGGCTGGCATGCTGGTGAGGCCGCATGCTTCCTGCCTTGCCTGTGCCGGCCCCGGCAGGTCGCAGAGAGCTTCATGCTGCAGCCCTGGTTCCACCAACCATGGGAAAAAGTCCCTCCTGCTTCATCTTTCTAAAAATATCTTGGAACTTCCCTGGTCGTCCAGGGGTCAGGACTCCGCGCTCCTGATGCAAGGAACGCAGGTTCGTTCCCTGGTCAGAGACTAGGATCCCACACGCCAGGCGGCAAATGAATAAATAAAGCCTTGGCTATATCAGGGCATTATAAACTCTAAGGCCATTTTATTCAATTCCAAGAGAACCTTGCAGGCAGACTCACTCTCACACACACACGCACCCTCTTCTTGGAGAACTTACTCTCCCACCCATGGCGACGGGAAGCCTTCTGCTGGCTTATTGAATACATCCTTCAAAGAGATATTGCCGTTGTCTTCATGAAGGTTTTGAGCCTTCTTGTGCAGTTCACTCCTAGGTACTTTTACAGGATTTGTCCCCATATTCAGCTCTGTCCTCCCCAGTTCCCCTCTGAAGGTTCACTGCTCCCTGAGCTCCTGTGAGTCATTCTTTGTGGTCCCTTCCTCAGCAGCTGTTTCTCTGGGTATGAGTTCCCTCTGCTCAAACCACCTTCCTTTCCCTGGTCGCTAGGCCCCTGAGAAGGAACAGTCACTGTTCTTGGTTGGCGTGTTTGGGCTCTGCTCTACTTGCTAAAATGACGGCAGGTCCTCATTGCTGACAGTGAGGAAGGCCCCAGGAGAGCAGGGGGCACGAAGCTCCCTCCAGCCTCCTCCCAGCCTCAGGGTGAGTGAGAACCAGCCTGGGGCCAGCGTCAGCTCTCCCTGGTTGGCTCCATCCAAGGCTGTGAGGGAGCCTCTGTCCCCTGCCCACTGTCCATCCCTCAGCTTCTGGTGGTTTTCTGGAAGTCTCTGGTGATCCTTGGCTTGTGGAAACATCACTCCAATCTCTGCCTCCATCGTCCTGAGACGTTCTCCCCTGTGTGTCTCTGGGTCTAAATTTATCTTTTTTTACTGGGACACCAATCATGTTAGATTAGGGCCTGTCCTAATGACCTTAACTGATTACATTTGCAACTGTCATTTCCTAGCCAGGGGACATTCTGAGATAACAGGCTTAGGACTTCAACATGGGAGGTTCTGGGGATACAGTTCAAGCCACAGCGTGTGGGTTCTGCCACTTACTAAGTCGCTGCCTTCCAGTTATACATGGAGGATGGGGAAATGAGCGCTGGGTGAGTCAGCGTACCTGCCCGAATGGACCAAGTCTGTCCATGTAGGTTTTTTTCCTCCTGCACACACCACTGCCACCATCCCGCTGAGGGCCCACAGCCCCGCAGGCTCAGGGTGAGTGAGAACCAGCCTGGGGCCAGCGTCAGCTCTCCCCCTGCACACACCAACGCCACCATCCCCGCTGAGGGCCCGCAGCTCCGCAGGCTCAGGCTTTCTCCGCAATGCGCAGCTCTGTGGGACCCACTCAGGGCTCGTGGTTGCTCTTCTCCAAGTGCCTATGGGAGAGCCTGGGCTGCTCTCCATGGACCTGGATGGACCCAGGCCGGTCCAGGCGCACAGAGGCCCGTGGCCACCCAGCCAGCACGCAGGTTGGATGGGAGACACGTTTGACTTCAGGTCCCCAATTCGCCAGAGCCCCCGCTCCTCTGAATCTGAATTTTGAATATGAGAAGAGTTTACTCACGACAAGTCCCCTCGTTTCTGACATTCTGAAGGGACTAGAGGCTAGAGAAGTTTCTCCACCAGCTGGGGTATGGTGTCTGGGGTGTCTGCTCCCACTGTATTGCTGGGAGTCCTCCCAGGGCTTACGGAGAAGCACGGACCTTCGGGTCATTCCCTGACCAACACCAAGGCTAGTTCTCCCGCCAAGGAGAATGAGGAATCACACAAGCAACCTCTTCTCCATATAAAGTTCTCCTAAAAAGCTTCCCAGTAACATTTCTCCACAATGTATTTACTGCAGAATGTCCCTCAGTCATGGCAAGCACAGTGAATGACCTCAAACAAGCTCTGTCCTTCAGAAGACTCAGGCCCGGAACAGAAGGGGTGTTAAAAAATGGACTAGGCTCCAGTGACATTTCTTTTGATGAAGTCTGTGTGATGGAAGACACCTCTAGCACTCACAGGTTGGGAGTCCAATCCCAACTGCCTCCAGGAGTGGCGTAATAATGGTGGCAGTAACCTCAGGAAACTGATTTCACCCAATAATTTTCTGAAAACGATCAACAGTGCTGGAACTCAGAACAGACTTAACCCCTCCTCGGGCAACGTGATAGTGAGCTCAGCCATGCCGTCGGTCCCCTTCTCCTTGGGCCACGGGTGCAGCATCCCTGTCACCAGATGTGCTTGCAGTGCCCTGAGAAGGCAGGCTGCTCCCACTTTAAGAACGAAGATGCTGAGAGTCAAAAGGGGTGAAGCCAACACCCCGAGATTCATGGCTGGAAGAGGGAAGAGCTGCTCCAAAACCACACAGAGAAAGGAAGCTTGAAGCTCAAGTAACCTGTGCTTTCCAGTTTAAGGTTACTAGAGGCAAAAATGCTAAGAAATGGGAATTACTAAATTAAGTGGCACCAATGATAAAGAGTCCACCTGCCAATGTAGGAGACGCAAGAGATGAAGGTTCGACCCCTGGGTCAGGAAGATCCTCTGGAGGGCATGACAACCCACTCCAGTATTCTTGCCCAGAGGAGCCGGCGGGCTACAGTCCATGGGGTTGCAAACACCCAGACACACACACACACACACACACACACACACACACACACACCTCGTCTATCTTTATTTTTAAAAATTTTTTCTTTTTCTTTTTCGGGAAATTGAATAGGTTACATGTTACATTCAGAATATCTTTTGATGCTACACAAACGGGCAAAGTTGAGAAGCACACCCCCTCCAAGGAGCTGAACCAGCCGGGGGTCCCGCCACCTCCGGAGTGCCTCAGCGTCACACGGCTGAGCTTGCCCCACGAGGCCGAGCGCCTCAGGGTGACCCCCACAGGCCGTGCAGCGGAAGGACCACCGGCTGCTCCAGTCCTGAACACGCAACCGTGGCAAATTTGCGCTCCCAACGGAGCTTCCTGAGATGAGGGACAGACGAGTCTTCCCTCAAACCCACCTCAGCGATTTGGGGTTGAAAGGGCTTGTAAAAGGAAAAGAAATCATGTTAATGTTTTTGGATTTTTGCTTATCCCTCTAACAGTCTAAATGCCATTGAATTCGATTTCTGATTTTGGCTTTAGTAATACGTCATTATCTTTACCGCTATTGATAGTAATACTTATTTTCCCAAAGACTGCCAGATAAGTACCAGCACTAACATTACTGCCCAATATTACCGGAAATGTTTCTTTAGCCATGTTATTCCTTAACTGAAGTCACATGTCATGAAATCCGCTGGGAAAAATTTGACCTGTGGAAAGGGTTTGTGTTGGAGCCAAAGAACAGGCACAAAGAACAGAGTCACAGGCTCCTTCACATGGCCACAGCCACGGCCATCAGATCCCACACGTGCACACGGCCACACCCGGCACGCAGGGCTCCCGAGGCAGGGTAGGGGCTCTGACCCTGCTCATGTGGGGCTGGCTCACCTCAGAGAGGGTCTGCACTCACCCTTCTGCAGACTGCCCTGGTTCTCTCCACAGGGCATGTGGCCCCGGCCTGGCAGGCATCCTGGGTGCGGCTGTAGCTACACGTGCCCTGCACAGGCGTCCTCTGCCGGGAACCCACCTGCTGCCCCTGGGATGTGCCAACTGGGCCTCAGGACAATGCCCTTCTGGGTGGAAAGAGCAGCAGCACTCACTCAAACTCACCTTGGACAGGTGCCTAACTCCTTCAGAGGCTCTTGAAACTAGTAACTCGGAAATGTCATTTTTCAGGAAAAAATTCACAGGGCACACACCTGTGAATTAGGCTTCTCGCCGGCACGAGCAGCCACCAGGAAAGCCAGGACAGGCGCCCCCAGGCCCAGGCACACCTCTGAGCAGGTCACTGTCAGAAGAAGGGCCGACCTGCCGCCCGTGCCTGTGGACATCCCTCAGCAGGCGCTGGGCACAGAGGGGGCAGCTCAGGACACAGCAGAGTCCCATCGGCAGGAGGAGAAACGCTTTTCTCCTTCCCACAGAATGCAATTCCTGGAAGACAGCTTCCAGGTCTCCTGGGCCCCAGGGGACTGATGACCAACACCCACCAAGAGAACAGTCTCCAGATCACGGGGACAAAACCCCGCTCAGTGGGTGTGTCCCGACACCGGCTGGCACCTGCGCCAGGCACCCCCGAGGGCCTCCCCAGACCCTGTCAGCACACGGAGAACTTGTCAGGCAGCCCCTCGGCGATGCTGGGGAGACTTCCTACGTGTCCGAATGCAATTCATTTTATTTCAAACACCACTATGTGTCTATTTTAACTAGTTCTCACCTTACCGAACTCTTTACTTTTCAGTTTTATTTTATTCCTAGCATCTCAACAACAGCAGAGCCTACGTGCTTTTACAGAAGTAGAGTCCACACTTGTGATCTGAGTATCTGAGTAACTTGGTGACACACCATCCTCACCCTGCCCCCTTAGAGCTTCGGCCACACACAGGAGGGTGTAGTCGTCACTCTGAGTGAAGGGAAAAGGTGTCCCCTCTTAGGGAACTTATTTTAACAAACGAAAACTCTTTGGGGTGACGGCCTCCCCTCAGCCAGGGAGGGCAGTCCCGTGAGTGCCACGACACCAGGGGCACAGAGGTGCTCTGGGGGCATCCGGCCACACGTACCATCCTGTGCACACTGGGATCTTAAGCCACTCAGCCCACAGCTTCCAGAGGCCAGGGTCAACCCCAGGGTCAGCATCTCGCGTTGTGCCACCAGGTGCGTGTCTGAGCCTGGGTCCTCATCTGCAGGGGAGGGATAACAGTGGCGACGCTTGTACCGTAGGGCTGGAGAGTGGGTGCAGAACTGAGCTCAGCTCCGCCGGGTGCAAGGCTCCAGAGGAGCTTCAGAATGCTGGCTCAGACTCGGCTCCCAGGCAGCCAACGCCTCTCACCCTTAGTTCCCCATTCATCAGGCCTCAACGTGCTCATTTTAGAAGGAACAGCTTGCTTCTAAGGAAATCACACCTTTCCGCTCTATAAAGAACCCTGCCACTGCTGCACCTATGGCAAACCCAGCTGCGGTCCTTTTGCACCACCAGGAGGAAGAGGCACCTCCAACAGCCATGGGGAACACCCCCTTACTGACCTCTGAACCCCACATGTTGGATACAGAGGTCACGCGGCAGCGCACCTCCATTCCTGGCGAGCAGCACTCGCCCGGGCCAAAGGCTGAGACCCTCCCTGTGTTCCAAAGGGAGGGATCTCAGGCACACTCTTATACCAGCACCGGGAACACGTGTGCGCCACATGACCGGGGCGCGTGGCTGACTCTGGCTAGTACCACACACAACGGCGTCTTTGTTCATCAGGGAGACTTTCAAAGTTATTTTCCTCTTTCAAGTCAGTAAGATGTTGCTTTTGGGCCAAAAGTTATTTGGGAACTCTCCATCTGGATGCTTGCCCTCTGAGAACAGAACAGAAATCGGGCAAAGTGCACCACACAGACATCACATATGCCCATCTCTGCAGCTCAGGCCACGCTGGTTTAACATTGCAACACAGAGCTGGGCTCTGCTCCTTGACCACCAGGCTGGGAACAGGGAGGCCGCCTCTCTCAGGCCTCTCTCACTGCAGCCGTGGCCGTGTGGACGCCCTGAGTCACAGCCTGGGAGCGAGAACCAGTTTCTTCTGGCAGCAGTAACATTAACACAAACAAAGTGGCTTGAAGCCTCACAAATCTGTCACCTGGAGGTTAGAATCCCAGTACTGGGCTCACTGAGCTAGAGCCGAGGCATTAGCAGGGCCGCCTCCCGTTCTGGAGGCTCCTGGGGTGTACCCGTCTCCCTGCCTTTTCAAGTCTCCAGAGCCACTCCCTCCTTGGCCTGTGACCTCTCCTCCACCTTCAAGGCCAAGGGGAATCACTGAGTTCCATCTCTCTGGCTCTCTCCTGACTTTTTCTTCTACCTTGGGATCCCTGGGATTATAATGGGTCCACCCAGAAAAGCCAAGATAATCTCCTTATCTGCAGGTCATCTGATGAGCCACCTTAACTGTGCTGTGCCATGAAAATCCCACAGGTCCTGCGGATTAGAAACTGGATGTGTTTAGGTCCTAAAGCAAATGCTTTATGCTGCCTGAAACAAGTCACGAACAGGCGTCAGGTAAAACTGAATTTTATACATGATGGGACTTCCCTGGTGGTTCGGATGGTAAAGTGGGAGACCTGGGTTCGATCCCTGGGTTGGAGAAGGAAATGGCAACCTACTCCAGTACTCTTGCCTGGAGAATCCCATGGACAGAGGATCCTAGTAGGCTATAGTCCATGGGGTTGCAAAAAGTCGGACACAACTGAGCGACTTCACTTTAAATGTGAGGAGGGTGTGGCCACTATTCAGTGGGATGTGCCCAGAAGTCAGCTCCCACCTGACGCCCTCATGGCCAAGGGACCCTTGTGAGGGGGACAGTTTCTGACACACGGCAAGACTGAGCCACAGGAACACATCCCCCCCGCCCCCGACCCTGGACACAGCAGCCTGTGGTCAGGGGGAGTCAATGGCGTGGGAAGGTGACCGGGCCACGCCTCTGTGGCCTGTGCTTCCCCTCCACTTCCTGTCCCTCAGGTACATCTGCCGCATGGTCCCTCGAACCCTGTACTGCACCTGACCCACTGAGTAATCTTCCTTTCACTTGCTCACTCGCTGGTTCACTCACTCTGCGTCTGCTGGTTCTGCTGTGCTCTGTGCTAGGGGACGAGGTGAGACAGGGAGCGAGGGGCCTGAGATGCCCTCATGCCCTCTGGGCATCCACATGCTTCCTCTCTGCTCCTCAGACATGAGGACTGCATCCCTAGAGCAACGCGCCCACCCTGGAGAGTTCCTGAAAGAGAGTGATGCTGCTGCTGCTAAGTCGCTTCAGTCGTGTCTGACTCTGCGCAACCCCATAGATGGCAGCCCACCAGGCTCCCCCATCCCTGGGATTCTCCAGGCAAGAACACTGGAGTGGGTTGCCATTTCCTTCTCCAATGCATGAAAGTGAAAAGTGAAAGAGAAGTCGCTCAGTCGTGTCCGATGCTTAGTAACCCGTGGACTGCAGCCCACCAGGCTCCTCTGTCCATGGGATTTTCCAGGCAAGAGTACTGGAGTGGGGTGCCATTGCCTTCTCCAATGCAGGAAAGTGAACTTGCTAAGTTGTGCCCGACCCTTAGCGACCCATGGGCTGCAGCCCACCAGGCTCCTCTGTCCATGGGATTTTCCAGGCAAGAGTACTGGAGTGGGGTGCCATTGCCATGAAACCCACACAAACAGCCCAAGTTGCTCTGCCTCAGCTAGTCGGTGGGAATAAGGATTTGGCCAAATTGTATCCCCTGGTGGGTGAAGTTCAGTCCCCACTCTCAAGGGCCCTTGTCCCCAGCACCTATTCCATAAAGATGTGACCCTCAGGTTCCAAAGTGCTGCCGTCCTGCCTGCAAGGCCAAGACAAGCCACAGTGAGCACAGCAGCGGTGATCGATAAACCCAGCAGTGACTCAGAAAGCCCAAGGACGAAGCGCACTCAGCCTGGACCACACAAGGCGATTCCCAGAGCCCCACAGTCCTGGCTTCTGCGAGTGCAGACTGGGGGGCGCAGACCGCCCGGTGGTGGGCCCACGTGCACCTTAACGGCACCCACATGGCTGCTCTGTCTTCACGCTGCCCTGCCCTGAGACGTGGGTGAGCAGGACGTGTGTGTGGTGTGTCTGTAGGTGTGAGGGTGCACCGTCCTACACGTGTATGGGTACACACAGACATACTAAAGGACAGCTGGCATGGATGGAAGTCAAATAGAAAGAGCCTGAGATCTACAAAGACTGAAGTGTTCAAACCTGCCTCTGTCTCCTCTGAGTGCGTGTGCCTGGATAAGCCACCCGACTACTATGAACGTGAACGTCAGTCATGTTATGCGTAAAACATGGCTAATGACACAGGTGCGTCACCTCTCAGAGCTGTCCTCAGGAATCAAGCCAGATTTTTTCCAGTACACACTTTTGAATAGTAAATATATAGAGTAAAAAACAAAAAAAGTGTGTAAACAGTTGAATAATACATGTGGTATAGCCTTTAGAAGCATGTTATAAAAATACCAGCAATTTTAAGTACTGGCTTCTTAGATTTGCTCAAATTGTAATACATCTTGGGTTTGGAAAGCAGAAGGAGGGAAATGGGGGGAAAGTAAAGTTCTCTTTTGAAATCTTATCAGCCACCCGCGGCAGGTGTGGCAAGCTAACAGTGATGAGATGCGGGAAAAAGTCATGAGGGAATCAACCTCCGCATCCAGGCACAGGCCCACAGGAAACTGCTGGCTCTTTGCTCGGTGGGACTTCTCCAGCTAGTTTAGAACGGCCAGTGGAGTCCCTAGGACTCAGTGCAGATGCAATCTGCCAAGGCCCAGCACACACTGACCCCGGGGCCCCCGCTGCACCGCCCTGAGCTCCTCCTGCTGTACAAGGGTTCCGATACAGCAGAAGAGATGCTGCCTCCTGAACAAAAAGCATTTTATCATAATGTTTCAATAGTAGCATTCACCAAAAAATGGTCCCACCCCCAGCAGCACACCCAAGATGTACTTTTGTGCTATTTTGGGGTTAGAACAGCAATGAGCTGCCTACTTACAGATATTGATGGGAAATATAATGCATGAACATAAGAGCAGGTCCCAGATAAAGTCTTAGAGCTCAACACCCATGGGCTGTGTCCCACTCAAGCACCTCCTGGGACCACAGACTGGAGGTTTATGTGACCCTTCTGGGGCAGAACACAAAGAAATGCTAAATCCATAGGTTACAAAAGGAAGGCTGGACTACCACCCTTTTCAAAACTCACGGAGCTCTAGGAATCGGCAAACATTTCACAATTTGCTTCATGAAAACAAGTTTCTACCTTTACTAAAAAGAAAAAAAGAGAACCTGAAAAACTCTAATTCCCAAGCAGAGACTGGAGGGAAAGGTATTTCAGAATCAAAGATGAGAAAAGCACATCTGCTAATTGTTTCAAATAGCTTTCCTAAGACACTTACCTGAATTCTTAGAAAATCCCTTTACTGCTTTGAGAAGAAGCAACTGAAAACTGCTAAACATAATTATCTTCTAATTATTTAAGAATACAGAAGGAAAAGCCAGCCTGACACACTTTCTGCCCTCCCCCCCACCAAGAAAGGCCCTGACCCCAAACCAGGAGAACTGCAGGAACAGAATGTGTTTTCTCATTGCATCTAAATGGCCCATTTCCACCGAGGCCCACCCTTCAAGTCATCCAAGTCTCCATCAGACATTCGCCCCTACCCTGTCTGGAAGGTAAGCTTTCAGGAGGTAACAGAAGGCGGACAAAGGAAAAGCGCTCAGGAGTTTCAAAGAAGAGCCACCTCATCTGTGAGACCAGGAAAACACCCATTACTTGTTTCTTCATGCGGTGGAATCGTCACATATTTCAGGAAGAATCGCCCCAAAATGCCATCTTCTCTCCCCTACCGAGCACCTCGGACACTCGACCAGACCAAGAACCTGGGCTCGGAGCACCCACAGCGGGCAGGGCTGCTGGGCAGGCTCCTCACCCACTGCAGCCAGCCGTGGGCACAGTGCAGGCTGCCCTCAGGTGCCTCACCCTCCGGCCGGCCGCGGACACAGAGCAGGCTGGCTGGCCCTCATGCTGCTGACTCCTCATCCTGCCAGGGCCTGGCCTCTCAAGGGGCGGAGCTGGCTTTGCTGATGGATGGATGAATGCTCTGAGAGTCTTGCAGCGGTCAAGCCTTCCTTGTGGGATGACGGTTTTAAATGAAGTCCTAATTAACCAAATATTTTTAAGAGAAAAACTCTTACTGGTACCAGCTGGGACTCTGAAGTGACATCTTCACAAATTTGCTAATAGTGGAGGTGAAGGTGAAAAGTGCAACTGAATGATTTCTTTGAGGAAGACCACAGTAGAACATACTACCAAGAAAAAAAGCAGTATGCAATCACTATTTAAATAATACTGCAAGTTAAATCGGAGAAGGCGATGGCACCCTACTCCAGTACTCTTGCCTGGAAAATCCCATGGACGGAGGAGCCTGGTAGGCTGCAGTCCATGGGGTCCTGAAGAGTCGGACACGACTGAGTGACTTCACTTTCACTTTTCACTTTCATGCATTGGAGATGGAAATGGCAACCCACTCCAGTGTTCTTGCCTGGAGAATCCCAGGGACGGGGGAGCCTGGTGGGCTGCCATCTATGGGGTCGCACAGAGTCGGACATGACTGAAGCGACTTAGCAGCAGCAGCAGCAGCAAGTTAAATGTATTCTATTTACTTTCTCAAGTGCCAAATATATCAGCAGGCTGAGAGCAGACAGTCCCTAATCTAACTATTGGTTTCCCTGCTGTACTACGTGAACAAGGCCTTCGTTTCACAATATGAAAATAACTCCACCATGAGTCACCCCTGGGTGGCAAGGTTACTTCCCAGTTATAGGGTCTCTTCTCATTGTAGCATTTGCTTTCTTCGAGGTATCACTCTAGTCTTACTGTGCTACAGGGAAGTGAATGAAGCAGCTAGGTATAAATTAATGGTGAAATGAGCAAAAAAGGATGGAGACTGCCCCCATTATCTAAAAGTAGGGTATTCCTATGTGTCCTTTCCTGATCCGAAAGCATAAATGAAGAAGCAATTATCTTAGGACATAAGTTTTCAAAAAGTGAGGGATACCTATACTGCAGCACAACTGATCCACCAACTCCCATGGAAACATTCTCCTGTTTGTCTCCGAGCCCCAGAGGAGAAGACTGCTTGTACAAGGAACTGCTGCTGCTAAGTCGCTTCAGTCGTGTCCAACTCTGTGCAACTCCACAGACGGCAGCCCGCCAGGCTCCCCCGTCCCTGGGATTCTCCAGGCAAGAATACTGGAGCGGGTTGCCATTTGTATAAGGAACTAGTGACTCCCAATTCAGGCATTTTTATGCCAGGATTTTCCCCTAGTGGGTTACCAGCCTGAAACTACGGTATTTTTACGTCAAATGCTATCTATTCTTTGGGGGAACCTAGGAGAAGTTGCTTGGATGAGCTGGCATTTGGTTTCAGGATTAAAGGTTGGGGGATTCATGAGCACTCACATCAGCTCAGACTTTCCTGGGTTTGGAGAAGATGGATGTGTGGGAGGACGTGAGATGCTCACTAACAGGCCATGAAACGTGGCTGTGCAGAGAGGGCGGCAGTGGGTAACAATGTCCTTACAGAAGGCGGGACAGTGGCAGGGAAGGGAGGCATGACGGCTGTGTGGGAGAGTGCCTGCTCGTGTCCTCTGAAGCCGGGGCCTTGCACAAGCTTCCTGAGCACTGAGACAGTCTGCACTCTGAAGTAAGAGCATCTTGGGCAGCTAGGATGGGAGAGTGGGGAGCAGGGAAGTGGGTCCACCCCCCAAGAGAGCCTCGCTGAGTGCAGGATGTGGGGGGCCCCACGTCACAGGGGAGGAGCCCCCAAGAGATGGGGTTCAGGAGGCAGTCTTTAAGGCCTGCACCTCCCACACAGAGTCTAGCAGGAGCAGGATGGGAAGGCATCAGGCACCATCGGTGCACAGCAGAGGGATGAGGACTCGTACTTCACTCTGACTTTCTCAAAATTATGACATTTCTTTTAAAACCAAAGACAAGAAAAAAATCAAATGAACAACAAATCGAGAGAACTCCATCCACTTCACAAATGTGCTGCGAGTTAACATTAACACAAGGCGTATATATACAAGAATGGCTTTTTTTTTTTCATGGTAAAGTCTATCTTCAAGTCGGACATAATTAAATATCTGCTTTCAACATTTTGATTTGCACTCATTTTCCCTTCCTTCTTGGGAAACCCTCAGACTCACGCACAGTCCCACGGGCGCACCACGTGCGGAGAACAACACCCATCACGTGGGTGTGGAGAGGGGGGAAGGCGTCCCCACGGCCTCCGTTCATATTTATCTTGAGCAGCACGTGCTAATGTAAGCATTAGGAAAGTGAAAGCATTAGTCAATCGGTCGTGTCTGCCCCTGCCACCCTAGGGACTGTAGCCCACCAGGCTCCTCTGTCCAGGGATTCTCCAGGGAAGAGTACTAGAGTGGGTTGCCATGCCCTCCTCCAGGGGATCCGACCCAGGGACTGAATCTGAGTCTCCCACACTGTAGGCGGATTCTTTACCGTCTAAGCCACCAGGGAGGTCTGAGGACTTGTTGCTAAAAATCCTGAAATAGAAATGAGAAAAGGAGAGCAGACAGGCCCTCTTTCCCACGGCCTGCATTCTCAGTTCTGCCATCACTGCGCTGCTACCTGGGTGGTTAGATCTGGGCTGGCCGCTGACACAGAAACTGTCTGCCTCAGGGTCACCCGCACTGCAGATTGTTTGCACTTTAAGTAGATCTAGGACATGTACGGTAAACTGCTGACGCAAGAAATTAATTTTTGAAGTAACTTTTCTCCCCCAAAATGACAATGTGTATTTAGAGTCTTCAAAGTCAGAGTTATCAACTAGAGATGAAGGCTCGATGGCAGTTTCCCCATCACTTTACACTAATTCTCTGTAAGCCCTGTAAGCATTACGGTGGGGAGTGGTGCTGAGAAACGAGGAGGTCAGGCCCAGAAAAATCATTCCTGAATTCGTCCCCTGTTCAACTTCTAATGAGACCTGCTGCCAAAAGTCCAAGGACCCAGTTCACAGTTCCTTGGCTTCCTGTCTGTGCCCACCCAACAGGACAGCGGGTTGGGGAGGGGGGTGGGCGTGGTGGCGTGGTGGTGGTGCCGCGCCTGGAGCTGGAGGGCAGGGAGGGAATATCACCAAACGGAGGACTCAAGCCCGATCAGTGTGCTCTGCTTGGAATTCAAGGCTGCTCACAGGCAGTTCAAGGACAGATAAGCCCTCTCACCTGCATATTTTATGGTTTCTTCAAATGAAAGATGTTGTGGGAATGCATATATGTATGTGTGTAAATATGTATATATATATTTGCTTGTTTTCAAAGTGTAACAATGCCAACAGAGCTCTCAGCACAGACTGTTTTGCAAGTTAAAAATACATGATGGGGACTTCCCTGGTGGTCCAGTGGTTAAGAATCTGCCTTCCAATGCAGGGGACGCAGGTTCGATCCCTGATTGGGAAACTAAGATCCCACATGCCAGGAAGCAACAAAGCCCGTGTGCCCGCGCACCACAGCAAAGGTCCTGCATGCTGCAGCTAAGATCCAACGCAGCCAAAAACAAATAAATAAATACTTTTTAAAAATACACGATGAAAGATGCCCAAAGAAAATAGCAGCCAATGTAAATTCAACTTCTATGTCCACAGGGCTTTACCTGCCTACAGCAAGCAATGTTTGTGCCAGTCTGAAACAGTGCAAACAGTCCTGACGAGGGCTTACAAGGCAAGGTCTGCTCGGCTCAGATGGAAAAGTCTTCTACAGAAAGTACCATTCCTGGGATCCAGGGGGCAAGCACTGGGTGGTCAGCAATTCTTCCTTAAAGCCAGGGAGGCGAGTTGCACAAAGATGCATCACAGTTACGTCTGGAAGCCGAGTGCAGCACAGCCCTCCCTTTAACTGCAGCCTCACAGAAGCAGAGAAGCAGCAATGGCCCTGACCTGAAGTCATTGGAAGGCCTGATGCTGAAGCTGAAACTCCAGTACTTTGGCCACCTGATTCGAAGAACTGACTCATTGGAAAAGACCCTGATGCTGGGAAAGACTGAAGGTGGGAGGAGAAGGGGATGACAGAGGATGAGGTGGTTGGATGGCATCACCGATTCAATGGACATGAGCTTGGGTAGGCTCTGGGAGTTGGTGATGGGCAAGGAGGCCGGGCATGCTGCAGTCCATGGGGTCGCAAAGAGTCAGACACGACTGTCTGAGTGAACTGCACTGAAGTCAGAAGTCTCCTAGCCGTGATGACAGTGAATGTCTACATGAGGTGAAGGACCTATGTCATCCAGCAGGTGTCACAGGGCCCTGAGACCACATCAGCAGGAATTTCACTCCTCTGTGTTCATTACAACCCATTAACACCCTGAGGCCACCAGGCAATGGGGTCCAGTGAGATTAGCTCCCAGAGGGGTCAGTTTGTGGGGGACCCAGGAGCTGGGGCAGGTCAGCATCAGGGACACTGTGTGGACCCGGAGCAGAGCTGCCGGGCCGTCCCAGGCAGGCAAGGAGTGCCCGGGCTCTTGCTGGCTCTCCGCAGACACGGAGCTGGGGACGAAGAGGGAGAAGGCCAGAGGAAAACTGCCGACTGGCCAGGTCCTGGGCAGAGAGAGAGCAAAGCATCCCCCCAAGATACAAGGCAGGGCTAGGGGAAGAAAGGAGGGGCAGAAACTGAGAGAGACAGGAGATGGAGACAGACAGGGAAGAGACAGGAGGAAGACAATGCTCCTGGCGGGGCTGCCGGAGCCCCCCAGTGACTCGCCCCTGAGAGACCACGCCAGCTCCGAAAGGCAGGATGGTACCCACCACCACCCCTCCTACTTCTCAAGTGTTTGTGGCAAGAGCAAAGCATCAGTGGGAAAGCCCTCTGAAGTTTTATCAGAAAGAAAATCAAAAGGCACTTGAGAGACTGTGGGGAGGAAGAGACACAGGGACGAGACGTCACAAGCGTCGGGAATGCAGGGAGAGTGCACGTGGGTCCTGGACGCACCTCGGCCAGAGGAACGCCCGCCAGCCTCGGCGGGCCTGCCCAGGCCTGACCTCCACCCTGTGAGGCCGGGAAACTGAGGCCCGGGCTGGAAGATGCCGATCGCATGGGCGCACAGCACCCTGCAGGGCGCCTCTGCAGCAGACACACGTGCCCAGCACACAGAGCAAACGTTACAGGAGGCAGCGTGACAGCCACAGTGCCCACCCGGCGTGCGCAGACACTGACACACAGGAGGCGCTTTAAAAACCCACCGGTGTCCTCAGTTTCTGACTATCCTCTAACAAGAGCATGGTATCAACCACACTTAAAAAACAAGTCAGGAAACAGGAACCTCACTCAGCTTCTTACCAGGTTAAACACTTCTGTAGTCTGGATATCATGCCCTGGGCCAAGTGCAAAGCTCAAAGTGTTCCTGCTTTGAAATGTAGAGTGTTATGTTCTACTGTTGCTAACAATCACTTTGAGGAAACATTACTATAAAAATAAATAAGCTTCTTTATCCATTCAAAGGGAGGGAAAATAACAAGGAAGCCCTAAGCACACCCACAAACCTTTTCCAAGAACACTTGTATTTGTCCCCAGGCTGGCAAGAATGCTTTGCTAATGATATCAAAGCCTTCTGATTTATCTACAATCAATCAGACTTGAACACTGAGGAAAAAATAGTCATTCTGTTCCACTTTAAATTAAAACAAGCTACTTTTTGAATACTGGGCTGTCTTTATTTTTCTTTGAACACAGGGGAATATGCTGCTCTGAGACCTTGTACTATTTACTCTCTGGCTGTGGAACAGCAGCAAAACACACTATTAATCTCTGCACTGGAATTTTAGAAAAGAAAAAGTATAATTCCATTTCCAAAAATGATCATCCACTTCTACTTCTTACCAAGTGGAATAAAGGTATAGGATTTACTCTCCTGTTTGAAACAAAGAAGAAGCTGGGACAAAATACGATGTTAAAAACTGGTTTTCAGGCACTAGGCAGAAAGAAGCTGTGAGAGAGGAACACTCAAGGTGAGCCCCATGCCTGCCCACTTTATTGTCTGAAGGGTGGGGTTGCAGACAGGATGGGGAACGAGGCAGAGACCTCGGTCTCCCCAGGGCAGTCGGGGACAGAGCTGAGGGTCCCGGGAGAGAAAGGCTATGGCAGTGTGAGGGCAGAGCACAGAGAGGGCTGCTCAGAGGCCAGCTGCTCGGGAGGCCAACGGAGTGTCCCCTGAGGCTTCTGCTAAGGAAATGACCCAGGGCCAGAGAAAGAACTACCTGGAAAAAAGCAGAGAAAGATCTCCAAGAAGCTCCAAGTGGTCCAGGAACAGTCCTTGCTGTCACCAGCTGGGGTAGAAAGTCTTAGTTCGAAATGAACAAAAGTGTCCAACGGCTTATGAGATTCACAACATGACCTGGTGAAAAACCACAGGTGCGCAAAGAAGAAGAAAAATAAAACCAGTCACAAAGATAAAAACCAAGCAATGAAATCAGATGCAGAAATGATACAGATGATAGAATGAGCAGGACATTAACACAGCTGTGATAACTAATCTGCGTGTTCAAGAAACTAGAGGAAAGATGAAATTGTTAAGACATTCGGAACATATTTTAAAAACAAAGACCCAAATCAAATTCTAGACTTGAAACTACAGTCTGACGTGAAAAGACCGTTGGATGAGATAAATGGCAGATCCCAAATCATAAAAGAAAAAGAATTAATGAACCCAAAGATACAGAAATAGAAACTATACAACGAAAAAAATAAGAGATGAGAGGATATAAAAAAGAGCACCAGTCAGCTCTGGGAAACTTATAGTGGTGGTTTAGTCACTAAGTCGTGTCCGACTCCTGCGGAAACTTACAGTTGCCTGAAATAGAGTCGGGGCAGGGTGAGGGAGACAGAGAAAAACAAACAAAGAAATAATGATTAAACACTGTCCACATTTGACGAAAACTATAACTCACAGGTTCAAAACACTAGATAAATCCCAAACACAAGAAACATGAAGAAAACGGTGCCCCAGGCAAATCTATTCAAACTGCTTAAAAAGCAGTGACAGAATCATAAAAAAGAGAAAAAAATGCATTATGTACAATGATAACCTTGTCATTGCAAACACTGAAGCAAGAAAAGACAGTGAAACTACACTTTCAAAGTACTGAAAGAAAAAAACCTGTCCATCTATAATGTCTGAAAACATATTTTGAAAACAAAAACGAAATGAAGACTTTTTCTGATGTAGAAAAGTGGGAAGAGTTCATCTCAGGCAGATCTATACTCTCGGAAAGGAAACAGAAACCCTTCGCTCAGAAGGACCATCAGGCCTGGTGGAAATCTACCTGCACAGAAGCAGTGCCCGTGCATGGCCTGGCGTCAATGGTGACGGCTGCTCAGCAACTCTTCCGGGTCTGCAGTCTGAATCCTCATCTGCCCTTTTCCTCAGCACCACCACACCAACCCAGGCCTCATTTTCCTGTGAATTTTTTTAAGCATCGGTAGAAAATACATATTTCCCTGTAACGCCTGAGGCTTCCACGTCTTCATACTGGGAGAAGGGAGTCTGTTATTTCAACAGATAAATGAATAAGCCTTCTTAAATGTAAATTAAGCCACTGTGGAACTATTTCTGGTTTGAGAATGCATTTTGTGTATAAAAGGAGGAAACTTCTGTATTTCCAAATTTGAGGAAAGACAGTAGTAGATAAAGGCAGAGCCAGCCACACAGCCCGGCATTGTGAAGTTTCTCAGGGTCTGCAACTACTGTTTAAAAGCTAAACATCTGTACACAAATATCTCCACAGGTGGTGTGAGGTGTATACGTCCCAAACACAATGTCCACCTGGCTTGTGTAGAACAGTATATAAGAAGGTTCTCCCAAAAAGCTAGAATGTCTTTTCAAGAAAAAAGGATATTCCAGTGAAATTTTCTGCTGTTTGCTAAAATCTGCTTAATGACATTGAACTCTCTCCACCCTTGCACCCACCACCAAGTTGACATTAAACCAGTGGGCACTCAGAAAGTTACATACCATACAACACAGGCAGCTGTGCTCCACCAAAACAAAAACAAGAATGGAAATGCATGCCTATTCACCTAACCCAATTAACTGAGGCTACTGATCAACTGAGATGACCAATATGCAAAATGAGCGAACATAACCTCGAATTCCAAACCAGGAGAAATCTGTGTGGCATACCACGGAGGGGACCAAGAGAGGTGACAAGACCACCACACACTGCAGCCACTTTGCACATGTAGGCCTGTTTCCTCATTTCATAACGGCACTGGTTTCTCATCGCATCAAGGAGAGGTTGTGGCTCTGCAACCTGCTCTCTTTTGGACTCTTCTAAAATACCAATACAGTATTATAAAGTAAAAAAAAAAAATAAAATAAAATAATAAAATAAAAATAATTTTAAAAAACTGAAAAAAAATAAAATAAAATAGCATCTACAGAGTGAACGCCAGTTCCATGGGAGTGCCAAGGTCTCAAACGTTGGACAACAATAACCACTGCCCTCAGTGGTCAAAAATTTATAAAAACGTCGATGTCTACTTTGTCAGGAAATGCAGCTAGTACTACCTAAATGGGAACCAGGGGCCAGCTGGCCGGTGCAGCGCAGAGCCATCCGTCACAGCATCTTGGGGCCTGCAGGCTTGGCACCTCCCGGGGACACATCCTCCTCCTGGGCACTCCCCTCCGCCCTGCCGACCAGCTCCTCTCACACTCAGGAGTGGCCGGGCGGGAAGAAGATGGAAAACATCAATGCACCAACTCTGCTATCTATTAGCAGATGCTCTTTACATTGCAGAATCCTCGATGGCAAAGAATCTTAGAGCCCACATCTTCCAACTCTCACCCAACACACCAGGTCATCTCTCCCGGTTATTACAGGACATGGACCAAAACTAAACTCAGGAGTGAATTCTGCAAACATCCTTTATTAAGCTTACTGTAATAATCAGATATTCTATACATGTGAAAAATACCTTTTTCCATGAAAATGATACTATGTCTGAAATGTTAAGAGGCTGGTTTTATTTATTAGCCACTTTAGAGGAAAATGTTAACTTTATCAAGCAACAAGCTTCCCTGCTGAGGATAACACATTTTGTTTTATACAGTCTGTTTACCTTTATGCTTTAAATTGATGGTCATTTCAGTTCCAACTCTTGCAAATGTAAGCAAACTTTATCTTTCCAATTGTAGCCTGACAATTTAAGGCTTACTCTGACATTTGTGTCTTATGGAAGGAGTTTTAAGATAAGAAGGGAAATTATGTAAATCTTTTTAAACCAGAAATTTCCATCATGGAGGATCTAGAATGACAAAAGTAAATAACTTACAATAAAATTTAAAATATTTCTAAAAGTGAGATATACTTGTTCCTTTATTATCAATCATTGTTAAAATTTAGAATTTAAAATGTTTGAAGTTGGTGAACAGAACTTGCAGAGCAATAAAATTTATGATGAATAAAATGACTAGATCTTACGTTGCTTTTCTGGTTTTGCTTTGAAACAAAAGGGGAAAAATACGAAAAACTAAATGAACTCAAAGTTTTTCCTTTCTGACTGTGCCTAAAGAATATAAAAATAAGGGCTTCCCTGGTAGCTCAGTTGGTAAAGAATCCACCTGCAATGCAGGAGATCCTGGTTTGATCCCTGGGTTGGGAAGATCCCCTGGAGAAGGGAAAGGCTACCCACTCCAGTATTCTGGCCTAGAGAATTCCATGGACTGCATAGTCCATGAGGTCACAAAGAGTCAGACACGACTGAGTGACTTTCACTTCACTTCAAAGAATAAATTTGTTTTATATAAGACAAAAGTTCAAATTTATGTAAATGATGGGCACAATAAGAATGAACTAAATACAGAATTTTCTTTAAAAATACAAGTTTTTTAAGAATATACATTGGTGTTATATTTTCAAAAATACCGCCATGCTTTTAATATCTACTTAAAAGGTAACCATCAACCATGCTACAGATTTGGTTACTCTCACTAACCTGCTACATCAGCTATTGTGCTTCACATTTCTGAAATGATATGGCATTACAAAATTTTTTTAAAATGAGAAAAATTGGTATTTTTGTATTATCTATATGAATTTTTGAGATGTGAAAAGATTTAAGTTCTCCACATTTTAAAGCATCATTCTCATTAGAAGCAGAAGAGCCTACTATAAAAATGGGTGTGAGAATTTCTGTTGTAGCTTCCACCTTAGAATTTAATAACCTGTAGATCTGAAAGATATAATCTGATAGATCTACTAGTCTATGTAATCTATCATATAATGCAATCTTCCTTCACTCTTTTAACAAACAATATAGTCCATATCCCATTGGAAAGTAAGTCCTTATCTAAATAGATTAGCTTAACAGATCAATATCCAACTTTGAAAGCATGAAGACTATTGAAATGAAAATACTATTAATTTTGGGAAATGAAATTGCACTTAACATAATCTTACAAAAGTATCTAAAAACAATTAATAAAATAATTTACTTTGCAAGAACAACTGCCCAAATGCACACACACTATCAGCTTTTTCTTTCCTCCAAACTCTCTAAATCCACCCAGGTTATAGCAAGAATGACACTGTTCATTGCTGTGGTTCCACTATCAGTTTACCGAGTCACAGATGGAAATCCAGGTGGGTGTACATTATTTAATCTTTCCCAGGGTCAGAGTCCTTATCTCTAAAATGAGAACAAGACCAAATAGGGCTCTTTAGAAGAAGGATGCTAAAGAATTTGAAGGGTCTTTTTTAATTTTGTAATTAAATGAAACACTACAGTGATGATAAAGTTCTACCTGTAATGTACATTCCATTAGATGGAATAACGTACTCATTTTTGCTTTTCACCGTATATTAGGCAAAGTCACTGAATCCTGAAGAATTCTTCCAGGTGTCCTCCTTTAGGGTCAATGCCTTTACACAGGCCTTCCTCCTCCTTAGAGTCAGAAATTCAAAACACAACATGTCAAATGCTTAAACTTAAGGGACTGAACTAATTGTTTCCAAGTATAATATTTTTTCAAGGAAGTAACTATATAATTTATTCAGAGCACAAAAAGATATTGCTTGAATTAATTAAGCTATCACTGATCCTTAATTTCTATAAGGTAATCAGCAAAAAAAAAGAAAAAAATTTGCCACAGCATAACATAGCTCACAATCCAAACATTCCAATGAATTTATTCTACACATCAGAGCTATGGAAGGACTGATGCTGTAGGTGAAGCTCCAATACTTGGCTACCTGATGTAAAGAGCTGACTCACTGGAAAAGACCCTGATGCTGGGAAAGATTGAAGGCAGGAGGAAAAGGGGACAACAGAGGATGAGATGGTTGGATGGCACCACTGATTCAATGGACATGAGTTTGAGCAACCTCTTGGAGATAGTAAAGGACAGAGAAGCCTGGCGTGCTGCAGTCCACGGGGTCACAGTCAGAGACAACTTAGCAACTGTAAAACAACAAGAGCTTTAAAAGTAAGCACATGGCAATAAGCAAAATTTAAGCTGACTCCTTTTATGATCTTTTCCTATGTCAAAAAGAATTTTAAATAGCTACTTAATTTATTACATTTCAGAGGTTTTCAAACTTCTTCTGCAAGGGACGTGAGAGTAAATTTGTTAGGCTTTGCAGGCTGAAAGATCTCTTTCCCATCAACTTAACTCTGCCACAGGAGTAGGAAACAGTCACAGACAATGTGTAACTATTAGACTAGAAAACTTAAAACAAAAATTAGTACTAAACCTAAAGGATATTTTATAATGATAAACGGGTTAATTTGTCACAAAGTCATACCATAATAAATTTAAATCCTAACTACAAGGTCCAAAACTCATGAAGCAAAAACTAATAGAAATGAAGGATGAAATATACTAACAGTTAAGAGTTGGAGACTCCAACACCTTATTTCAATAATCAATAGAACTAGCAGAAAATCAGCAAGGAAATAAAAGATTTGACAATAGTATAAATGAACTAGATCTCTGAGACAACTACAGAACACGCCACCCAGCGACAGCAGGATACACGTCTTCCCAATGCACGTGGGACACTCTACAGCACTGATCATAGACCAGACCATGAAACAACACTCAGTTCATTCAAAGGATCGATATCACACCAACTATGTTTTCTAATCACAATGGAATGAACTTAGAAATCAACAACAGATGCAAAGTTGGAAAACACAAACATACGTGGACATTAAATAATATACTCCTCGTTTTTACTGAAGTACAGTTGACTTACAATGTTGTGTTAGGTTTAGGTATACAGCAAAGTTATTCAGTTTTTTATATATATATACATTTCTATTTTTCAGATTCTTTTCCATTATAGGTCATTATAAGATATTGAATATAGTTTCCTGTGCACTATAGTTAACATATGCACACTATATACGGTATACATGTTAATTCCAAACCCTTAATTTATCCCTTCCCTTCCTTCCCTCTTTGGTAACTATAGTTTGTTTTCTGTGACTGTGAGTCTTTCTGTTTTGTAAACAAGTTCATTTGTATCGTATTTTAGATACCAAATGTAAGTGATGTCATCTATTTGTCTTTCTCTGTCTGATTTACTTAGTATGATAATCTCTAGGTTCACCCATGTTGCTGTAAGTGACACATTTCATTCTTTTTATGGCTGAATATATTCCACTGTGTATATATACCACATCTTCCTTATCCATTCACCTGCTGATGAACACTCAGGTTGCTTCCATGTGTTGCCTGCATGCTAAGTTGCTTCCATCATGTTTTGCAATCTCATAGCCTGTCAGGCTCCTCTGTCCATGGGATTCTCCAAGCAAGAATACTGGAGTGGGTTGCTGTGCCCTCCTCCAGGGGATCTTCCTGACCCAGGGACTGAATCTGTGTAGTGTCCCTTATATCTTTTGCATTGGCAGGCAGGTTCTTTACCACTAAGGGCCATGTAGGAAGTATCTCAGCTATTGTAAAGGATGCTGCTATGAACACGAGGGTGCATGGATCTTTTCAAATTAGAGTTTTCTCCAGATATGCCCAGGAGTGGGACTGCTGGATCATATAGCAACTCTTGTTTTTCGTCTTTTACAGAACCTCCCACGGTCCTCCATTGTGGCTGTATGAATTTATATTCCCAGCAACAGTGCAGGAGGGTTCCCTTCGCGCCACACCCTTTGTTCCACCCACACCCAGCATTTATTGCTTATAGACTTTTTGATGATGGTCATTATGACTGGTGTGAGGTGATAATGCACTGCAGTTTTGATTTGCATTTCCCTAATAAGTAGTGATACTGACTATCTTTTCATGTGCCTATTGATCATCTGCACGTCTTCTCTGGAGAAATGTCTATTCAGACCTGCTCATTTTTTGACTGGGCTGATTTTTTTCAAATATTCTATTGTATGATTTATTTGTATATTTTGTAAATTAAGCCCAAATCGGTCACATTGTTCAAAAATATTCTCCCCCACTGTCTTTTCGTTTTGCTTACGTCTTCCTTTGCTTCCCTGGTGGCGCAGACGGTAAAGCGTCTGTCTACAATGGGGGAGAACTGGTTTCAATCCCTGGGTCGGGAAGATTCCCTGGAGAAAGAAGTGGCACCCCACTCCAGTACTCTTGCCTAGAAAATCCCATGGATGGAGGAGCCTGGTGCAGGCTACTGTCCATGGGGTCGCAGAGTCGGACACGACTGAGCAACTTCACTTTCACTTTTCCTTTGCCGTACACAGCTTATAGGTTTGATTAAGTCCCATTTGTTTATTTTTGCTTTTTTCTTTTGTCTTGGAGACTGACCTAAGAAAACTTCGGTATGGTTTGTGTCAGAAAATGTTTTGCCTATATTGTCTTCTAGGAGCTTTATCATGTAGTAGTTGTTGTTCTTTGTTCAGTCACTCAGTCGTGTCTGGCTCTTTGCAACCCCAAGGACTGCAGCATGCCAGGCTCCCCTGTCCGTCACCAACTCTCACAGCTTGCTCAAACCCACGTCCATCAAGTCGGTGATGCCATCCAACCATCTCATCCTCTGTCATTCTCTTCTCCTCCTACCCTCAATCTTTCCCAGCATCAGGGTCTTTTCCAAAGAGTTGACTCTTTCTGCATCAAGTGGCAAAATACTGGAGTTTCAGCTTCAGCATCAGTCCTTCCAATGAATATTCATGTCATGTCTTATATTTAACTCTTTAAGCCATTTTGAGTTTATTTTTGTATAAGAAGAGAGTGTTCTAACTCCATTATTTACATGAAGAAACTGTCTTTTCTCCACTGTGTATTGTTGCCTCTCCTGTGGAAGATGACTATATGGGTGTGGGTTTATTTCTGGGCTCTCTGTTTCATTGATCCTTATGTCTGATTGTGAGCCAATACCACATTGTTTTGATTACTGCAGCTCTGAAGTATTGTCTGAAATCTAGAAGGGTTATGCCTCCAGCTTTGTTCTTTTTTCTCAGCATTGCTTTGGTAATTCTGAGTCTTTTGTGGTTCCATATAAATTGAGACTGCTCGCTAGTTCTGTGAAAAACTTCATGGATAATTTAACAGAGATCACATTAAATCTGTAGACTACTTTGGGTAGTACAGCCCTTTTAACAATATTAATTCTTTCAACACAAGAACATGGGCTATATTTCCATTTCTTTGAATCATGTTCATTTTTCTTTATTAATGTCTTATAGTTCTCAGCATAGAAGTCTTTCACTTCCTTGGTTAGATTTATTCAGAGGTTTTTTTATATATTATCTTAAAAGGGATTTTTTTTTTTCTTCGTCTTACTGATGCTTTATTAGTGGGGAAAAAAAATGCAACGGATTTCTGTGTTTTAATCTTGTATCCTACTACCTTGCAGAATTTATCAGTTCTAATAGCTTCTGTGTGGAGTCTTTAGTTTTCTATATATAGCATTATGTCATCTACACATGATAACCTTACCTATTCTCTTCCAATGTGGATACTTTTCTCTTTTTCTTGTCTGACTGCTGTGACTAGGACTTCCAATACTGTGCTAAACACAAGAAGTAAGACTGGGCATATTGTCTTTTCCAGATTTCAGCAGGAAGGATTTCAGCTTTACAATGTTGAGTATTATTTTGGCTATAGGTTTTCATAGCTTTAATTTTCAATAGCTTTAATTACGTTGAGATATGTTCCCTCTAAACCCACTTTGACAAGAGTTTTTACCATACAAATACATACATATGTGCACGAGTAAAAATGGGGCACCCATTAAAATAGTCTTAAATAAGTGAGGCAATGGTTAATGAGCATTCTGCCATTATTTGTTCTCTAAAATATACTGTATTTTGGGAGGCAGGCATATTCCCCTCAAGGGGCCAGCCGAGCTCTTGCTTCTTTGGACCCTGTGGAGTTCACACTCTAAGGGCCAGGGCGAGGGGGCGGGGGTGGGTGTGCTACCAAACACCAAAGACCCAGACAGGCAGCGTGTGCACGCAGTGAGAGGCGTCGGGATAAACAGGGCAGGGGCAGGGGCAAGGAGGCTCCGCGAGGACGCAACGCTGGAGCCTGGAAGCCGACGCGGGCTGTGTGGTCAGATGTTGGTGGGGGATGACACGGCGGGGGGGGGGAGGCAGCAGCCGGGGGAGAGGGCTGCAGGGGGCGCCAGGGCTTCCTCGGGTGCGGGAGAGGTGCGGGAGAGGTGAGGGGCTTATGCGCAAAGCCGGCGAGGTCGGCAGGTTTGACGCAGCACCGTGACGAGCTGCCGGCGGAGGGTGTGTGCTGTGCGCCGAGGACACAGGCGGAGGGCGGCTGAGTCAGGGGATGAAGAGGACAGGTGAGGGGCGTGGAGACGGAAACCCGCGGGGCCGGGACCCACCCACCAGGTGAGGGGCGCAGAGAGGGACACCCGCGGGGCCGGGACCGCCCATGACGCAGAGGGGCACGAGGGAGCCCCTCCCCGTCCCCAGCGCAGTCGCACCGAGGGAATTAACTGCCGCCGAGGGGGCGCCCATGGGCAGTGCCGGCTCCACGCACCGATGCTCCCGTCACCTCAGCTCAGCACACGTCCCCAGGCGCCACACCTCTGCTCTGCTCAAGGGTATCATTCTGTGGGACCTGTCCACTTCTCTCTTCGTGGGTTGAGGGTCCCTGGTCCTCTAAGAACTCTGTCTGTAATTTTCCCACACCCAGGAAGGTAAGACACTGTAAGAGTATCTCTTTTTGTTTTAACTGTTGTTCAATCACCAAGTTGGGTGACCCCATGGACTGCACACAGCAGGCCTCCCTGGCCCCCACCATCCCCAAGTTTGCCCAAGTTCATGTCCATTGCATTGGTGACGTTGTCTGACCATCTCATCCTCTGTCGTCCCCTTCTCCTCCTGCCTTCAGTCTTTCCCAGCAACAGAGTCTTTTCCAATGAACCGGCTCTTCGCATCAGGTGGCCGAAGTATTGGAGCTTCAGCTTCAGCATCAGTCCTCCCAAAGAGTATTCAGGGTTGATTTTCTTTAGGATGGACTGGTATGATTTCCAGGCACTCCAAGGGACTCTCAAGAGTCTTCTTCAGCACCACAGTTCAAAAGCATCAGTTCTTCAGTGCTCTGCCTTCTTTATGGTCCAGCTCTTATGCTTTTGAAAAAATTCGCTATGGAAGCTTGTCACCTGGTAAGACCTTCAGTATCTAAGAGCTTACAGGAGTCAACATTTTAAATCTAAGGAATCCATTTCCTCAGATGTACAAAAGATACCAGAAAACAAGGAGCCAGGCTGACAGTGCTCTCAGAGGAGCATCCACCCTCCTCCAGCTTCAAGGGTTCCCCATGTGCCAGACTCCCTGCATCCAACCACCCAGCAAAGTCACTTGAAGTCAAAACTGTAACTGGGTGCATGACGAATCCACAGTGAAATGCAACCAGACTCTCCCCCGCCCACCACCCCTACTTCCTGAAGACAGGCTGCATCCTTGGCCGGACCCACCACCCTCCAGGCCGTCTGGACATCTGGAGGCCCTGCCCACACCCACCCCGCCCCTGGAAGCCCAGCTCATTCCAAAGCTGCCTGTGGCTCAGGCTGTGGGGACCCGCCCATATAAGGTACTCACTGCAATTACACACAGTTGGGTCATGACTATAACTGCAGCAAGTTCCGTGTGTTTATACACCCTCCAAAAAATGCCAGATTTATTCATGGACACAGTTAATCTCCTTGATGACATTTTCCCGGGGAATGCTGTGGGCGGGCACCTCCTAACAGGGGAGGGAACCACTTTTGGGAGTTCTCTAAAAACACACGTCAGTGTGTAGAGATGCGAAAGCAAAGCTGACCCAGCAACATCCTCGAAATACTTGGCAATCAGAGTGTCTTCAAGGATTTTTTTTCCTAATACCATATGGATTAAAGTACCGCATTTTCTGAGTTTCTATTTATCTACAAGCTCCGAGCCATATGACATGCCAGGCACGGTGCCAGGTGTGGGGAGCCAAGAACTGTGAGGCAGACTCTCCCTGCACTGACAGAGGCGCCTGTAGGCACCGCCTCACGGCCTGCTCAGGTGAAGACCCGGAATACAAGCACTGGCGGGCATCTCCAAAGAGCCACACCACACTCAGCTCTTCACAACTCATTATTCACCACCCAAGGGCTTCCGTGGTGGCTCAGAAGGTAAAGAATCCATCTGCAAGGCAGGAGACCCAGGTTCAGTCCCTGGGTTGGGAAGATCCCCTGGAGAAGGGAATGGCTCCCCACTCCCGTATCCTTGCCTGGAGAATCCCATGGACAGAGGGGCCTGGCGGGCTACAGTCCATAGGGTTGCCAAGAGTTGAATACAACTGAGTGACAAAGCACTCACACATTCATCACTCAGATGGAATCCTTTACAAACAAAAACCAACAAACTGTGCCCACAGAGACTTACAAGTGTCTGTGAGTGACTATGGCAATTATGCTGCAATAAACAGTGTTCTCAAAGCCACGTCCACTCAGAACCTCAGAGCCTGACGTTATTTGGAAATAGGGTCTTTGTAAGTTAACATGAGGCCACACTAGAATAGGGTGGGCACGGATCCACTGACTGCTGTCCTTTTTAAAGGAAACAAAGACACAGAAACTCACCCGGGAAGAAGAAAGCCCTGGTAAGATGAAGACAGAAGCTGCAGCTGTGCAGCTACAAAAAAGGCAAACCAGGGATGGCCGGCAGCCACTAGGAACTGCAGAGGCAAGGCCCTCCCTGGAGGCTCCAGCGGGAGCCCGGCATGCCAACAGCTCTGTTTCATGCCTGTGGCCCCTGGAGTGTGAGGGGGTGCGTTTCCATCGTTTTAAGCCACCCGGTTTGTGTCTGGACTCCACAGCCACAGTATGGAGCCGCGCACACTTCCCAGGCAGACAGAGCCCTTTTCCACAGGCACAGATGTCACAGAGAGGGGACACTGGGTCCCTCAGGGGGATCGCACACCAGCATCTCTATAGCCCAGGTTGCAGATGGGCAGATTCCATTTCTTGTTTCATAATCATGGGAATGACTTTGTATGGGTTCCGGGGTTCTTCCAAGCACATTTCCTTTGCATCAGAGTCACTCTTTCATATACTACATATAAAGCAGGAAGTAAAACAAAAACGGGCACCCACTAGTGTGCCTAGAGAGAGGAAATTAGAGCACAAAGCACTCGGGCATGACGGCTGTGCTCCTCTAAGACCTCACTGATGGGACAGCCGTGTCTCTAGAGAACAGAACTCTAGTCTCACATCAGCCAAGGGGGATGGCTAAAGGTCAGTTCAGGCTGACTTTCCTGTGGGATCCCCAATTTTCTGAAGAGTCAGTTGCCAGTGGAGGACTGCTACATCTATTTTCACTTCAGAGTCAAAATTTTAAAAATAAAGAAAAAGAGGCCCCCCCTTCCATGGCCTCCTCGATCCCCACAGGGGCAGCAAGCCCCCAAAGTGGACCCTACGCATCAGGACAGGGACACGGTTCTCAGTCACCAGCACAGGCAGCTGCTTCCTGGGCTGCAGGAGTCAGTGCAGCCTCTAAGGCATGAGCACAATCCAGAATCCTGGGTTCAAGTCCACCTCGCCCTCCTGCCCTCCCAGTCTCTTCTCACCTTCTTCCCAGAAACCCCTTACGTTATTCTGGCCCACCTTTCCCACTGCGTCCCTCCACTTCTGCATCTCTTTCTGCACCCTCTGTTAATTCTATTCCTTTTCTAACCTCCCTCCAGAGCATTGTCTGAATCAGCAACCCCGTAAGCGTGGCGGCAAAAGAAACACGCCCTGACCACAGAGGTGGCAGTGCCAACATTAAAAAAGCGGCGTTTAACATTTGTGGTGTCGGCTGAACCGCTATAGACATCACTAACGTAAGACAACCAAGTTCAGACACATTTTATTAAGCTCGAACCTATGTATTCAAACACTGAGACAACCTCAAGGCCCCGTGCAAACCCCACTTCCTCCCAGAAGTCTTGTCAGGCAGTGCCACCAGGGCTGATCATCGTCCCCGTCCTCTCAGACAACCACATAATAAATCAGTGCTGACCTGTGCCAGGAACTGTCTCACCTACACTGGAAGTATTGGCTCACAGGAGCTGGTCTCCATAGCAACACTAGGAAACTGGTCCATCATAATCCCTGACTCTCAGAGGAGGAGAGTGAGGGCAGTCACCTGCAAAGGACCACACGTGTAACAAAGCCATCTCTGTGAGCACCTGTTCCTCTGGCGTGGCTATAAGCCCCTTAAAGACAGAGGGCAATGTCTCACCTTCATGTCGACAGAGCGCCTGGAATGGAGCTTTGTACGTGCAGATAATGATGCTGACTTGAGGGACAAGAAGAAAAGGCATACACTGCATTGTTCTTTAAGCTCTAAGACCTAGGAACTACACACCTGCACAGGGAGTTGGGTGGAAATCACGTCGGCTGCCAGTCAGTAGTGGGGAGTGAGGCGGACTTCTAGGAAACAGCTGAGGATGGGGGGCAGGCTTCGGGCAAACTGAAGGGGGAGTCACAGAGCAGGCCTGCTTAAAAGGGGAGCCAGGCAGGAGGTAAGCTGGGCAGGGAGGGCTGAACTAGCTGACGACGCTCTTGGAAGGAAGAGCCTGGTGAGGGCACTGCCCTTGGGCCGTGTGGAGGTCAGAAGGAAGGAGACAGCTGAGGGCACCAGCGTCGGGTGTCCATGCGCCAACCCAGCAGGCGGCAGCACCAAGCACACAGATGGCGAGTCTGATGCAGCTGCTGGAGGACAGGGCATTAGGATGTGAACCTCTAACACGTTCCAAGGTGATAGCGAAGATGCTGGCCCAGGGACACACTCTGAAACTACTGCTCTGGGAGTTCTAGCCATAGCTGCAGCAGAAGTTGTCCCAGTGTTTCTGTGACACGCCTCACCACTTTGTCATTGTGCCCCAAATTCAGCCAAGCTACAACTGCGTCTGCTTATGTCTCCGAATGCAAACACTACAGATCCAGCTGCCTTCTAGAGAAAGTACCTTTCAGTTGCTACTGCCTTCCTTGATATACCTCGTTCTAGTCTGTCATCAGAAGAATAAACCAGTGGGAAGCAAGCTTGTTTTCCACTGATAATCCTTACAGGAGACCCAACGCTTGCAATGGTTGCAAACCAGGGCACTAAAGGGGGAGTGGAGAAGAGGAAAAATTCACCTAGGGAAGCAAACACACTCAGAAAAAGCATCTCTCCAGTGACTGAACAGTCTCCCCAGGAGGGCTCACCACCCCCCAGAGATTTGAGAGAGGTAATTTGAATGAATTAATGCACTTCACTCACTTAATGTATACGGATGTAAGACATATTAAAAACTCAAACATACTGAGTTTTTTAACTTCGATAAATTTCCTTAGATATGAAATAGCCTTCAACTTTCAGAGAAATGGTGGTTATAGAGAAGAATTATTTTGTCATTCAGTTACCCTAAAGTAAAATTTACTGAGTGTAAGAAAAATATGTAAAAGTACTAAGATGCAATAAAGAACAGAAATGGTATGGACCTAACAGAAGCAGAAGATATTAAGAAGTAGCACACAGAAGAATTATACAAAAAAGGTATTGATGACCCAGACAACCACGATGGTGTGATCACTCATCTAGAGCCAGACATCCTGGAGTGTGAAATCAAGTGGGCCTTAGGAAGCATTACTACGAACAAAGCTAGTGGAGGTGATGGAATTCTAGCTAAGCTATTTCAAATCCTAAAAGATGATGCTGTTTAAGTGCTGCACTCAATAGGTCAGCAAATTTCAAAAACCCAGCAGTGACCACAAGACTGGAAAAGGTCAGTTTTCATTCCAGTCCCAAAGAAGGGCAATGCCAAAGAATGTTCAAACTACCTCACAATTGCACTCATTTCACAAGCCAGCAAGGTCATGCTCAAATCCTTCAAGCTAGGCTTCAACAGTTCATGAACTGAGAACTTCCAGATGTACAAGCTGGACTTAGAAAGGGCAGAGGAACTAGAGATCAAATGGCCAACATCCGTTGGATCATAGAAAGTGCAAGGCAATTCCAGGAAAAAGTCTATTTCTGCTTCATTGACTATGCTAAAGCCTTTGACTGTGTGGATCACAACAAACTGTGAAAAATTCCTAAAGAGATTGGAAAACTAGACCACCTTACTTGCCTCCTGAGAAACCTGTATGCAGGTCAAGAAGCAGCAGTTAGAACCAGACATGGAACAGCGGACTGGTTCAGAGTTGGGAAAGGAGTATGTCAAGGCTGTATATTGTCACCCTCCTTATTTAACTTATATGCAGAGTACATCATGCAAAAATGCCAGGCTGGATGAAGCACAAGCTGGAATCAAGATTGACAGGAGAAATATCAATAACCTCAGATGACACCACCCTTACAGCAGAAAGCAAAGAGGGACTAAAAAGAGCCTCTTGGTGAAAGTGAGAGGAGAGTGAAAAAGCTGGCTTAAAACAACATTCAAAAAATGAAGATCATGGCATCTGGTCCCATCACTTCACGGCAAACAGATGGTGGGAAAAATGGAAACAGTAGCAGACTTTATTTTCTTGGGCTCCAAAATCACTGTGGATGGTGACTGCAGCCATGAAATTAAAAGATGCTTGCTACTTGGAAGAAAAGCTATGACAAACCTAGACAACATATTAAAAAGCAGAGACATCAGTTTGCCAACAGAAGTCTGTATAGTCAAAGCTATGATTTTTTCAGTAGTCATGTATGAATGTGAGATTTGGACTATAAAGAAAGCTGAGCACCGAAGAATTGATGCTTTTGAACTGTGGTGTTGGAGAAGACTCTTGAGAGTCCCTTGGACTGCAAGGAGATCCAGCTAGTCAATCCTAAAGGAAATCAGTCCTGAATATTCATTGGAAGGACTGATACTGAAGCTGAAACTCCAATACTTGCCCACATGATGTGAAGAACTGACTCACTGGAAAAGACCCTGATGCTGGGCAAGACTGAAGGCAGGAAGAGAAGGGGATGACAGAGGATGAGACGGTTGCATGGCATCACTGATACAATGGACGTGACTTTAAGAAACCCTGAGAGATAGTGAAGGACAGAGAAGCCTGGTGTGCTACAGTCCATGGAGTCACAAAGAGTCAGTCGCTGACTGAGCGACCTCACAACAACAACTAAAATGCTACTTGGGGAAGGGTGGATGGATATAACCAATAAAAAAGAAGAACCCTGGCAATGTCAAAGGCCAGATGGCGCACATGTTTAACTTTCTATGGCGCACGTGTTTAACTTTCCTGGGTAGGCATCAGAGAAGCAGACAGATCATCTTCACTCTACGTCCAAGGTCCATGTAACTGGTCCCATGGAAGGTCCTTTCACTTCATTCCAGTTTTCCTGAGGTTTGGTGGGTTCTTAATTGGCCTGATTCAGACATAACAGAAACTGGGAGACTCATTCCTCAGCATGAAACCAACACACTCAAAGTGCTTACAACTCAGCGATAAGACTCTCAGAGGCCTACCGGACAACTTGGAATGCACTCTTCTTCTCAAGTCAGCTGCCCACAGCAGGCATGCACGGAATACATGCCCAGGACCCCAAACAAGTTCGGCTCCCACACAAGCCTCAGTTTCCTTCCAGAGCCAGAGCCTGGAACTGGCAGTTCCAAACAGGCCGGTGACAAAGTCACTCCCCAGCAGAGCCAGGCCTGGGTTGGGTGACACATTCCCAAGCCACAGTGTGAAAGCTCAAGGCAGCTCTGGCTTGAACCAAATGATACAGCATTCCAAAGAGCCTCAGGGCTCAGCTCTGTGCTCAAGGCTGCCCTTCAATCTCCATTCTAGCACAAGTAATATTTTTTAAAATTATTTTATTGAAGTATTATAGTTGATTAATAATGTGTTAATTACTGCTGTACAGAAGGTGATTGAGTTATACATATATATATAAATATATATACTTTTTCCTATTTTTTCCATTATGGTTTATCACAGGATGCTGAATATAGTTCCCTTTTTTATACAGTCCTTTTATACAGTTTATGAGGTTCTTATGAACTTTTATACAGTTTATGAGGCAAGTACACTGGGGAGGTTTGCCATTCCCTCCTCCAGTCAATCTTAAGGGAAATAAACCCTGAATACTCATT
>NW_024070200.1:66024652-66052440 GCF_014754425.2 Oryx dammah | reverse complement strand
CAATGAACATGAACTTGGGCAAACATCAGGAGATGGTGAGGGAGAGAGAGGCCTGGCATGCTGCAGTCCATAGGCTCACAAAGAGTCGGACACGACTGGGCGACTGAACAACATCTGCTATACAGTAGGATCTTGCTATTTATCCATTTAATATATAATGGTTATTTATCCATTTAATATATAATGGTTTCCATCTGCTAATCCCAAATTCCCAATCCCTCCCTCACCTTCCAGATAATCTTATTAATCCAACAACAGGGGTTGTTACTAAAACACAGATCAAGTTTCAATTTTCTGCAGCTTTAAATGCCTCTGCAATGGTGTCCCTTGCAGCCTCTTCAAGGAAGCGTCCCTTTGAGAGTTAATACTCTTAATTAATGATACAACACATCCTTAAAACCTATTTCCCCTGAGCAAACAGGGAAATGGTGGGCAGGCCTCCAAGAAGTAGAAGTAGCCTTTCTTTACAGTTAGCAATCAAGGTGCTTTGGGAGGCATCTCCTATTGAGAACTTTCTCCCCTTTCCACAGGACTGAAAAACACCAGCCCCTGTTCAGGATGTCTTGCTCTCTTGGGAGTGAATGTCTCTGGCTGAAAGCTTGTTAATTTTAGGAACATCCCAAGCAGTGTAGTATTGCTCTGCAGTATGTATGTTAAAAATGTGTATTTACTTAGGTGCCAACTGTGACAAACGGTATGTTTTTATCCAAGACCCATTCTTTCTAGAAGACACTGGCTGTCCCTCAACATCCCGTCACAATCGTGATCTCAAAGGCAAATGGTGGGGACACCCCTAGGACTGAGACAGGGTTAATAAGCAACTCCAGGGTGTGTGCATTAATGCATCCCTTCCAATGGCATTATCCGAATTACTACTCATAACAGTAAGATAAGAGGGTACTGAGATAAAATCCTAGGAGCTATTTCCAGGCATTAATTGAAGCTAATAGCCCTGAGTGTTTTATATTTTTCTTCTAACCAGAGAACTAAGTCACCTCAAAGTCAGGTCTGGAATAAGAGCAAGATTCTTTGTCCCTGAAAAGTGAAAGTGCAAGTCTCTCAGTCGTGTCCAATTCTTTGCGACCCCATGGACTATACAGTCCAGGGAATTCTCCAGGCCAGAATACTGGAGTGGGCAGCCCTTCCCTTCTCCAGGGGATCTTCCCAGCCCAGGGATCGAACCCAGGCCTCCCGCATTGCAGGTGGATTCTTTACCTGCTGAACCACAGGGAAGCCCAAGAATCCTGGAGTGGGTAGCCTATTGCTTCCCCAGGGGATCTTCCCAACCCAGGAATCGAACAGGGGTCTCCTGCATTGAAGGAGGATTCTTTACCAACTGAGCTATCAGGGAAGCCCCAATTTATTAGTTATTCACAAGTGGTATACAGTTGTACGCACACCTGTCAGAGAAGCTGATCCCCGGCGCTGCATCTCCGCTGGGACGCGCACTGCCGGACACCGCCAGGAGGAGGCAGCACGTCCCCCACTCCCCTGCGGCGGCAGAGCAACCGAGGGGCGGGGCCTGAATTTCTGTCTCGTTTCCATATTCAATAATCATAGTACTTAATAACAAAATAATCATTTTCAAACTTTTTATCTTAATGTTAACATTAGAGTCACAAGAAGTTGCAAAGAAATGTAGATGGAGGGCCCGTGCCCAGGTCAGTCAGCCTCCCCACGTTAAGAGCCTGCGTTCCTGCATAACCAGAATACAACACCTGAACGAGGAAACTGAGAAGGGTATAACCTACAGAGCTTATGCAGGTTTTACCACTTGTAAGTGCTCTGGTGGGTGTATGAGTACTTCTGTGTGATTTTCCAATCGTAACCTCTTACAAACACATCAAGACACCAGACCCCCTCAAGCTACCTTTTTGTAGTCACATACACCCTCCCCATTCCTAACCCTGACAACCTCTATTCTGTTTCATAATTATGTTATTTCACAAATGGTGCATAAATGGGATCGTGCAGCATGTTTCCTTCTGAAATCAGCTTTTTGCACTCCATAAAATGTTCTTGAGGCCCTTTCAAGCAGTTATGTATGAATAGTTCATTCCATTTTACTGCTGAGTATCATTCCAAGGTGTGGATGGACCACAGTTTAAATATTCACTCACTAAACATCTGGGTTATTTCCAGTTTGGACTATTATGAATAAAGCTGTTAGGTACACTTGTGTACAGGTTTCTGTGTGAAAATAAGCTCTCATTTCTCTGGGGTAAGTGCCCAAGAGAAATGGAATCATAAAGAAATTCTATTTATGGTTTTAAGGGCTATTTCCCAAAGTGGGTGTATTTTACAATCCCACCAGCAATACTTGAGAGATCCAGTTTCTCTACATCCGTGGCAACATTTGGTGCTATCACCATTCTCGGTTTTGCCATTCTGGCAGGTGTGCAGCAATATCTCCTGGTGGTCTGAACGTGCATTTCTCTATTATCTAACAATGCTGAACATTTTCCACGTGGGTATCTGCTCCATGTGCATTGCTGCCATCTGCATTTCTTCTCCAGTGAAATATCTCCTCAAGTTCTGCCCACTTTCAAATCAGATTTTTTACCGTCAATTTTTGGAGTTCTTCGTGTATTCGGAACACAAGTGCTTTGTTGAGTATGTGATGTGCAAACATTCTCTCCCAGTCTGTAATCTGTCTTCCCTTTTTCTTAACAGGGTCTTTCTCACAGCAAATGTTTTTAATTTTGATAAGGTCCAATTTCTCAACTTCTCCTTTTATGGATGATGCTCCTGGTATCAAGTCCAAGAATTTTGTGCCTAGACCCAGGTACTGAAAAAAAATTTTTTAATATTTTCTTCTGGAAGTTTTACAGTTTCACATTTAAATCTATGACTGTTTTGGAGTAAATTTTTACCTGAGGTGTAAGGTTTAGAGTTTTTTCCTTTCTTTTTTTTTTTTCACCTATGGCTATTGAATTGTTCCTGCACAATTTCTTAAAAGGTGTACTTCCTCCATTGAATTGCTTTTGGTTCTTTGTCAAAAATTGATTGGACATATTTGTGTGAGTTTATTTCTGAGATCTCTACTCTGTTCCTTTGGTGACTATCACTTTGCCGATACCAAACTATCTTGAATTCTGTAGCTCTACACCAAACAGTGATATTGGGAAGAGTGAATTCTTCCCATTTTATTCTTTTGCAAAACTGTCCTGGCTATTCTACAACCTGGTTTTTCTATGTAAATATCAGAGTAAGCTTGCTCATGTCTACAAAAACTTCACTGATATTTTGATAGGAATTGTGTTAAATCTAAAGATAAATGTAGGTATAACTGATATCTCTATTATGGTGCTTCCTTCAATTCATGAGCATGAATGGTCTCCACATTTACCCAGATCTCTTTTCATTTCTTTCATTAGCACTCTGCAATTTTTAGCATACAGATCTTATATGAGCTTTGTTAAATTTATATCAAAGCATTTCCTTTTCTTTGGAGAAATTATAAATGGTATTGTGCTTATGATTTGTTCATGGTCAGTATGTAAAAGTATAATTGACTTGTGTATGTTTATCTTATATGCTGCAATCTTCATGAGCTCCTTTATTAGTTCTAAGACACCGTTTTGTTGTTTGTTGGGTCTGGTTTGATTTGGTTTTGGTAGTATTGTTTTTGTTGTTCAGTCGCTCAGTCATGTCTGACTCTTTGCGACCCCATGGACTGCAGCACAGCAGGCCTCTCTGTCCCTCACCATCTCCCAAAGTTTGCTCAAGTTCATGTCCATTGCATTGGTGATGCCATCCAACCATCTCATCCTGATACCCTGTTCTTCTGCCCTCAATCTTTCCCAGCATGAGAGACTTTTCCAATGAGTCAGCTGTTCTCATCAGACGACCAAAATACTGGAGTTGCAGCTTCAGCATCAGCCCTTCCAATGAGTACTCAGGGTGGATTTCCCTTAAGATTGACCGGTTTCATCTCTTTGCTGTCCAAGAAACTCTCAGGAGTCTTTTCCATCACCATAGTTCAAAGGCATCAATTCTTCAGTGCTCCGCTTTCTTTCTGATCAGCTCTCACAGCTGTTTGTGACACTGGGACGACTATAGTCTTGACTATACAGACCTCTGTCAACAGAGCAATGTCTCTGCTTTTCAGCACACTCTCTAGGTTTGTCATGGCTTTCCTGTCAAGAAGCAAACGTCTCCTAATTTCATGGCTGCAGGCACCATCGACAGTGATTCTAGAGTCCAAGAAGAGGAAATCTGTCACTACTTCCACCTTCTCCCCCTCTACTTGCCATGAAGTAATGCGACCAGATGCAATGATCTTAGTTGTTGTTTTTTTTTAACATTTAGTTTTAAGCTGGCTCTTTTACTCTCCTTCACCCTCATCAAGAGGCTCTTTAGTTATTCTTCTCTTTCTGCCATTATAGTGGTATCATCCACATATCTGAGGTTGTTGATGGTTTTCCTGCCTATATTGATTCCAGCTTGTAACTTATTCAGCCTGGCACTTCTCATGATGAACTCAGCATATAAACAAACAGGTGATGGCAGTCAGCCCTGTGGTACTCCTTTCTCAATCTTGAACCAATCAGTTGTTCTGTGTTCCATCAGGGTTCTAACTGTTGCTTCTTGACCCACATACATGTTTCTCAGGAGACAGGTAAGGTGGTCTGTTATTCCCATCTCTTTAAGAGCTTTCCACAGTTTATTATTACACAGTCAAAAGCTTTGGCATAGTCAGTGAAACAGAGGTAGATGTTTTTCTGGAATTCCCTAGCTTTCTCTATGATCCAGCAAATACTGAATTTGATCTCTAGTTCCTCTTCCTTTTCTAAATCCAGCTTGGACATCTGGAATTTTTTGGTCTGCATAATCCTGAACCCTAGCATACAACATTTTAAGTAAACCTTACTAGCATGGGAGATGAGTACAACTGTCCGATGGTTAGCACATTCTTTAGTACTACCCTTCTTGGGATCTGGGATGAGGATTGACCTCATCCCATTTGGTAGTATATTCCTTAGTATTTTCTATATAGGTAATTACATTTTCTGCAAATTAAGTTTTATTATTTCTTTCTTCTTTTATTATTTCAAGAAGCATTTTGCTTCTTGAGTCTTATTGCAGTGTCAAGAACTTCTAGTACTGTATCAAGTAATAGTGTTGAAGCAGACATTCTCGTCCTCATTCTTTGGAGGGGAGGCATCAGTATTTCACAGTGGGTATGATGCTAACTCTGGGATTTTTGATGTGGGATAAGGGAGTGGAAGGGCCTCGCTGGGTTGATTCCCACTGGTGTGGGTGAGTAGCCTGGCTCTCCTTATACAACTAGGTAAAGAGTAGGGCACCCCAAGCTATGCCAACACTGCTCCTGTAGGCACCTTCAGTGTCTTCGCGTAGCTTGTATGGGATGGGGCTCACTTAGGTGTCCACTGGGCTTACCTTTGGGCAAACAGAGCCTTTTCCACTTTGTCTATACTTGTTGGCAGTTCTGGTTACAGGAATCTCCATGCCCAGGCTGAAGTACATGGGCAATAAAAGGAAAACCTGGAGAATTCACTGAGAATTCCCATTCTTCAAGCTCTTAGGTCCCCAGCCAGTCTGCCTTCTTTCAGCTTCTAGTGTTCTTTGACTGTTGTCTATTGAATTATTTCCAGGATTTGGTTGCAGGAGATAAGTTAGGAAAAGTGAATCCACACCATCTTGTTCTGGAACCAGAAGTCTCTGTTTTTCAATTTTTTTTTTCATAATTAATGAACAGTGAGAAATTAAAACATCAATTTAGTTGTATTTGGGGGATATTTCTATAAGAAATACATCATTTTCATATTGTAATGAACAGAATTTACATAATCTATATATATAATTGTCAATAGTCTTTAAGGCCTCAGACACAAACATCATCTCTGATTTTATAAGGTCGCTTTTACAGCTAAAGTCTAACTCCATTATCAAGTAGCTTTATTTAACTCTTAAAATTGCCTTCCTCTACCATCCAGAATTTCAAAATCTAGTGCTCTAAACAGCTGCAGGAGGTGCCAATTTAAAGTTGGAGTGGAGGTACAAAGTAAAACTGTGCAAACTCCTGTTCACACACCCCACTCCACACTCACGCCAGACAGCAGGTGTGAACCCGAGGGGCAGAAGGCCCGCCCCACCCACATCAGCCCTCAGTGCGGCCCAAGCATCTGAGTCATTCCTCACCACCCACACCCACATCAGCATGTGCAGAGGAGTCCAGCGGGCCATACCTTTGCAGACATCTATTTCAGAACAGAAAACTGGAGAAAGAAGGAAACTCTCTTCCAAGTGAGCAGACAGAAATGCAATTAAATGGCAGGGAAGGGAATACCTTCTCTAAGAAGCTGATGAACTTTGCCTCTACATAGACTGATGTTCCCAACTCAGTGCCCAGATGCGGTGCAGAAAAGAGATGCTCCTTTCTATCCCAGGGGCTCAGAGGGGATATGTGTGACATTTGCTTTTAACCTTCTTTTACTAATAAGTAACTTCTCACTTTACCTACCTCTCCAAAGTTTTTAGAAACATAAGTGTCTTTTAAAAAGAGAACAGCTTATTTGCCTTTTTGATTACCTAAGAAATTAATATATCCCTTTGAAAATAGGACATCATAAAAACAAATATATTAGGGATGTGGATGGGTACAAAAATATCTCTTAAGCTTCATTACCCTTATCAGGACCCCCAGTTTAGACCCTAAAAGTTCTATCATGATTTAACTTGAAGTTGGAGTTTATTAATCCTCCTTTTTGTAGAGCGTCCAGCTGGCTAGAGGTGGGATGTACAGAGAAACTGAGATTTTTTTATCTCAAGGTCATTTTCACTGAATGGAAAATTCTCTCCATATTTGAAAGCATTCAAATTGTAATGTTACGACATGCGACCGATGGGAAATAGTAAACATGCTGTCAACGTGTGCGACAAAGGCGTCTTTGATCCCTGTGTGCTCTGTGTCATTTGTCTCTCACATTTTAGTGCCTTCATTTTATTTGAGTGGTAGTAAAGTCAGGTGTCACCCTCACTTGATTTGTCTTGAACACGTTTCTAATGCAGTGGGCTTTATCATAGTTTGGCAGAAGGAGTTACATTGTTGTTTTAGACAAATACTTCAAAACTGTGCTTTAAGGCCCAAGGATGGAGGAGATAAGTGAAAAGGAGACTCCAGCCCTTTCTGATAGTGTCCCTTGAGTGCTTGTGAGTTTAGAGTTTCTGGTATCAACTAGAAAGGGCACCCAGAAATCGCTTCTGGAATTCGTGGGTCTGGGGTAGGAGCTGTGGCCTTGATGTGGCTGACTCTGGGAGCTCAGACCTGGGAGTGTCATGTGGGGGGCCTGGCACCTATCTTTGTTTGGGGGGTGAGTTCTTCTTGAACATCCTCGAAGGGCCTTTTCTACTGTGGATGCCAGCATGAGATCTGAGTAGATTGGGGATGCGTGGGGTCAGGGCTTAGGGAAGCATGTTCAAAGAAGCGGTCTTCATTCACAGCTGCCTAAAAGAGCTGATGTGCACCCACATGTGTGTGCACAGGTGCACGCTTGCGTGTGTTTGTTGTCATAGGCACAAGAAGCGCCTGCTGACTTCACAGGCCTTGAGTGGGTCTAGCCCACTCACTGAATTTTCCATTCAGTGAAAATGACCTTGAGATAAAAAAATCTCAGTTTCTCTGTACATCCCACCTCTAGCCAGCTGGATGCTCTACAAAAAGGAGGGTTAATAAACTCCAACTTCAAGTTAAATCATGACAGAACTTTTAGGGTCTAAACTGGGGGTCCTGATAAGGGTAATGAAGCTTAAGAGATATTTTTGTACCCATCCACATCCCTAATATATTTGTTTTTATGATGTCCTATTTTCAAAGGGATATATTAATTTCTTAGGTAATCAAAAAGGCAAATAAGCTGTTCTCTTTTTAAAAAACACTTATGTTTCTAAAAACTTTGGAGAGGTAGGTAAAGTGAGAAGTTACTTATTAGTAAAAGAAGCTTAAAAGCAGCCTCTTTCAGGGGGGCTTCACAATCAATGCAGTGAGTTTGCCGGCACAGCCCACTGTCCGCTCACCAAGCCCCCTACTCTCGGGACTCTTATTGCAGGCAGGGATCCCTGTCCAGGCATGACCGCCCCGCAGGGCAACGCGTGAGGACAGGGCAGGCACGCGGGCCCCCTCCTGCACCAAAGCCACCAGCGCTGTGGACCCGCAGCCTCCTCCTCTGGGGACGGGCTCAGCCCATCTGTAAAACGAGACATGGAACGGCGCAGGGATGGTGTGACGGCCTCGCAGACACAGGTCAATCTTAGCCCCTCCCTATCTTCAGCGAGATTCCAGGTCCACTGGGCTCTCCCTGCCTTCCTCCAGGCACCAGTCACCACAAGCCTCTGATCTGACCAAAAGGGACACAGTCCAGAATAAGGGCCCCTTCAAAGGGGCAAAAGTGACCCAGGAGAAAGCCCCCAGTGCAGGGAGGTGGGGGACCTCCATGTGATGGAGTGGGACTCAGCAAGCAAGACCTTGGCCGGTGATTCTCAGGAGCTGTACGACGCCCGGTTTCTGACCTCAGGGAACCATTGTGAACAGGTAGGGATACTGAACACCAGTAGAGAGAAGCGGAGTGAGACGGGTGGCAAAGGCGGCTAGGCCCACTCAAGCCTGTGAAGTCAGCAGGCCCTTCCTGCGCCGACGGCAGACGGCGCCCCGCGAAGCAGCAGCAGTGACCTGCGCTGCAGCCAGCCCTCAGCTGTGCGGGGCAGCAGGCAGAGCCCCCTGCAGCAGAGAGGGTTCTCGAGCTCAAAGATAAAAGGCAGGCTCTCACCTCGTCACATATACTAAAACTGGGATGACCAGAGGATATCAGCATGGCCCCTGCACAAGGATGACATGCAGCTCTGTGAAGCATTCCATTTCTTTTTAATTAAAAAAAAAAAAAGATAAAGGGTATGATGATATCTAGGCGACAGAAGCAAGAGGAAACACTGGACCCAGGACAAGCTGGCGGCGGCACCCCAAGCCTGCAGGTGCACTGTGGGCAGACAAGTGTGCTGTGGACACGTGGGTCAGGCTCCTGGAGACCCGGTTGTGGGAGCACCACCTGAAGGTCAGGGGCTGAAGCGGTCTCCTTAGCTCACAGGAGCACCCAAAACCTAATGATGGGAAAAAGGCCTGCAGCTCGTGCTACCCTGACTGCACCACCCTGAATACATGAAAACAACCACGGGAAAACGGGGCATCCAAACGAAATCCATGCCAACTGCCCCCATGAAAGTCAAGCACGAGATGCTCAAGCACATCCTTATACAGCCATGTTTACAGCAGCATTACTCACAGAAACCTAAAGGCAGCAGCAACCCAACCAGCTGAATGAAAGAACACTATGGGGCCTACACATAGCCCCTCAATATCACTCAGCCTCCGAAAGCAAGGGTGTTCTGATACGTGCCACAATGTGGATCAATCCTGAAGACATTACGCCAAAGTGAAATAAGCCAGACACAGAAGGACAAACACTGTATAATTTCAGTTATGAGAGGTCAAAGAGACAGGAAGTAGACTGGTGGGTTACCAGGGCTGCAGGAGGCAGGAATGAGTTATTGTTTAATGAGGAGAATTTCAGTTTGGGAAGACAAAAAAATTCTGCAGGTAGTAACGATGGTTGCACAACAATGTGAATGTAATCAACGCCACTGAACTGTACACTTAGAAACGGTTAAAATGATACATGTTGTATGTATTTCATCACAATAAAAGCGCTTTTTAAAGGTAAAGCACAGAAATGAGAAAACTGGAGGGCAGCTGGCTGGTGCCCGAGCAGCATGGCTCAGACGGCCCAGTGTCACCTGGCAAGCCGTCTGCGCCCCAGGAAGTGGACGTGGCCAGACACCCAGCATCTCGTGGGCCACAACCACCACAGACCCCACAGCATTCGCGGATGGACTGTCCTGTGGGGCCTGAGGCTCTTTGAAGCTCCCTCAATGGCCCTCGATAAACGTGAGAAATCCCAGGAATGAACTGGACTGCACATCTGAACGCATGTGATGCTCTCAAGTGAACTAAGACAGACAGGAAGCCACATGAGGAAACTCCAGGCAGTGCTCATGCACAAAAGCACACTGTCACTGGGGGCAAAGAATACCACAGTTTCTATTGTAATTGCTCTTTCCCTTACTACTATATATCCATTCATCTATGTAGTCATGCATTGCATTGCCTGTCTATGATTTATACATTAATAAGTTTACCTTCAGTACACACAGAGAAGTGTTTGCTGCTTATAAGGGTGTGAGATCAAAAATGTTTGGAGATTACTGCTCAAATGAACCAGTTACACTAAAAAGAACGTCCACTACAACATTTAAACTTTTCTAAAAAAGGATACATGCTCTTGGTCATTAACCCTTGGTAAATTCTGGGTCCTGGCATATGTCGGGATAACTCTCTGGTTTCCAACACTTTCTCAAAAACCTGAAATAACTAAACAACTGCAGCCTGATCCATACCCTACACAAGATGAAGGTGGCGCTGGACGCTCATCTAGGGTAGCACGTTGCCAGCAACGGTCGGTGGCCCTTGGTAGCGCCACCTGGGATCCAGGGCCATCTGTCCCACCCCCGAGGTGTACCCCCTCTGAGCCAAGACCTCCCCCTCGGGGCTACCATTTCCTCAGAGTGTCATTGAAGAATTTACCAGTACTGCACTGTCAGGGCTGGCTGGCAACTTCCCACACAAATTCATAAAATCTCTGAAAAGTATACAGTGCTAAAGACATGTGTAATGTCTTATCACTAAGTATTTCAACTGAAAAAATAAGTAAATACGTATTTTCCATTCTACCATGTCTTCATGCCACACTCAGCAAATGTGGAATTGCAGATATTCTCAGTGATTCAAATGGCTACAGATGTTTTTACCTGAAACTAGATAAGTCAACAGCAAGACACAAAGGCTGTGGTTCAAGAACCTGGTATTTGCCAGATCCTCTCGTCCACAGGAATGCATTCATTTCCTGTGGCTGCTGTGACAAATCACCAGGACTCAGTGGCCTGAATCAACACCAAAGTGTTATCTTACAGTTCTAGAGGTCAGGAGTCTGACCTGGGTCTTACAGGGACAAAACCAAAGTCTTGGGAGGGCTGTGCTCCAGCAGGAGGGCGAGGCAGGCACAGTGCCTTTGGGTTTCCAGCCCCCAGAGGCCACCTACCTCCTCAAGCAGGGGCTCCCCACTCCATCGTCAAAGCGAACAGCAGCAAGTCGGGTCCCCCAAACACTGCAGCTCCCTGCCCTCTCCTTCTACAGTACCTTTAAGGACTGGTAATGAGACTAAGGGCTCACCCTAATCATCAGAAAGACTCTCCGCATCCTAAGGTTAGCCGATTAGCAACCTTAATTACATCTGCAACCCACCTTCATTCTCTTGCACCATGTAGCCTAGATTCTGGGGATCAGAATGTATGCATCTCTAGGGGGCTGTTATTCTACCAACAGGCATTTACTGTGAAGATACTCGGGTATCCTGAGGAGTAGTCCACTCGTCAGATCAGAGATGCTAAGGCCCCATCACCGTGGCACTGCAAGGACAGAGAGGCCTGGCTGCCGCCCAACTTGCCCCAAGAGCAGGGCAGAGCATGTGCAGGGAGGCAGGGCACAGAGCAGGGGCCCCTGCTGCACAGGCGAAGAGCAGCAGCGGGGAGTGCTCCCCACGCCCTGCAGAAAAGGGCCGGGGTGGGGAGAGGGCTGGGGTTGGGGCTACAAGTGCGGACCAGTAGCCTCCACACAGGGGCCAGCGCTGCAGCTCAGCACACTGGTGCACGTAATGTTGGGATTCACCAAGAGGTTCCAAGAGGCGAGACCACGGGAGAGGCGGGGACCGAGCAGGAGTAAGTATTTAAGGAGGAGAAGTCAAGCGTACATGACAAGGAAGTTAAAGGGGGCCAGAGACAGTGGCTGCAGGGAGACAGGCTTTAAGGCAGGGTCACTGCTATTCAGGTGTGGAGACCAGTGGGCCAGGAGACACTGCCAGTGAAAAAGGACTTTATCTCTCACAGTTCCCAAGAGGAGGAGCCGTGGGGAAAGCACCAGGGAAGTCAAGAGGCAGAGGAGCGAGGGGGAAACACGGGCAAGAGCCTTCACTGTGGTTTCCATGGGAAGGGCAGAGCCAGGCAGGGTAACCAAGCTCAGGAACGACATCACTGGCTCTGGGGCGTAGGTCCCCAGCCGTCTGCTACCAGGCTGGTGGCCCTGAGTATGGCAGCCTGATAACAGGGTGTGCAGAGGGACTCCTTGGTGGTCCAGTGGCTAAGAATCCACCTTGTAATGCAAGGGATGCAGGTTTGATGCCTTGTCAGGGAACTAAGATCCCAATCGTCGTGGAGCAGCTAAAGCCACATGCCGTGATCAGAACGTCGGTGCACTGCCAGGAAAGGTCCCAGACACCAAGCAACCGAGACCCTGTGGGCCAGGGTCAAATAAATCAACGGTTATTCTTAAAAAGGGTGTGTACGGCGTGGGCTCTGGATTGTTACTTTGCATACGAAACACACCCTCACAGGCCAGTCTCTCACTCTAGGAACTGGCTGGTCCAGAGGAGTCATCGCCCTCACAGAGTACAAGGCCCCAATGTCAAGGTTTCTGCATACGGTCAATAAAAAGACAAGGATAGCAAAGGCCCGAAAAAGGAGGGATGTCACCGCCTGCAGCGACAGGGATCAGAGCCAAGAATGACAGACTCGGGGCGCCCCCCTGCCCGAAGCACTGCGCAGGAGCTCCCGTGAAGGCACAGAGGAATGGATGAGACAGAGGGGACAGTCAGGCCAGAAGCAGGGCACCCCAGGGAGTGTGCACAGAAGCAGAGGACCGTCCTGCGGCAGAGCCCAGGCTCGGCCAGGGTGAAGGGCCAGAGCGCAAGCACGGGGTGGCCTGCAGAGACGGCAACACAGCAGCCAGACCAATGGAGTGAGCCAGACTGTCCACCCCACTTACAGCAATAGTTTTTCTTTCTTAAAAAAAAAAAAAAAAAAAACACTCTAAGTGGAAAATGTTACTATGCCAGGGAATGGTCCACACATCTGATCTGACTAAAACGTATCACAGCAAAATATAGACATAAAATAAAAGAATGATAACTGCAGTATGAAAGGTGAGGGCCCAGGTAATCACCAATTAGTCATGAGAAGCACGACGTATCTACTAAACTACCATGCTGTTTAATACAAGTACTCTTTCAGAAAGTAGACACACGCCATGGGCACCCTGAGGCTGTCAAATGAAGAGAGAACAAACCGCTTGGACGCGTTTGCAGATGGCTTCTTTGCTCAGAAAGACGAAAGCTGAGAGCATCCCTAAAGGACACTGCCTCCGTCCCGGCTCACTCTCCGCCTGCTCTGTCTCTGTCTCAGATTCACTTCGAGCTTTCTGAGTAACAGGTTTCCTGAGCCACCGGGCCTGAAGACAACAAGGTCAGAGAGAGTGGATGGATTGTGTGACTGAAATGAAAATGACTTCCCACTTGGCTGCGGGTGAGGGGCGAGGCCCGACTGAGTATCTGCCCAGCGCTGGAAGAACAGCGGGACTGGGAAGGGGCCGCGCCCTCTGCACACCCGGGACACCCTCCTCTGCCCGCTCACTGTCTGGATGGGACCCTACCTCTGGGCACCACCCAAAGGAGGCTGGCAGGACAGGAAGGCTGGGCAGCTCAGGACAGATCCATGGGTGTGTGTCATCTCCATCTGCAGCTGACCGACGCCACCAAGAGTCCCAAGGTCCCGTCTGACAAAGGAGAGAACTTGGAATCCAAACTAAACTCTCCTGAACTTGCTCTTCTCTAGCTGTCAGAGAAGCACACAAAAACACAGGGTGGGACAGAAAAGGCCTGAAAACTGCCTGCTGACAGCTGGAGCTTCCTCCCACTTCATTAAGCTCTCACGTACTGGAGTCCTTTAGGGACAGAAGTTGCCATCAGAAAAGCACTGATAAGGCAAAGAAGAAACACAGGCAGGGAGGTGGGGGAGTGGGGTGCTCAGGGACTCAGAGGGCTTTGGAAGGGGCAGACTTTGAAGACGCAGCCCACCTTCCTGTCTTAGAACACCCTGGCGCCTTTCTAGGAAAGTCAGTTTCTGAAACAGAGAAACCTAATGCAGAAAAAAAAATCAAGGCAGATCCTGAGCTAATTGGATGTTCCTATCCTTCTAAGCTCTGGGATGTCAGAATGGGTCATAAAGTCCTCTTCTTCCTGCAAGCACGTCACTGGAGAAAGCCACACTGGCTGCTCAAGACTTGTTCTCCTTTGGAAAACCAAGGACCTACTGGAATTGTTGCTGTTTTGTTTTGTCTTTTATTTAAGGGTTGATAAGCAAAAATGAGAAATTTAAAGACATCACCAAATAGGTCAACAAATTTAATTCATTTGATGTCTTTAAAATTTTAAAAAAGGGTTTGTTACTACATCCAAAGGACTTATATACTGCCTTTGAATTATTAATCTAAACAAATAATGCCTTAACATCACCATGTCCCTATAGGGCTTCTTCAATGAACTGCATTTCTAAGAAGATACCTGAGCTACCAAGAGCATCCCAAAATTACCAGGAATACATGGGGTCACAAAGAGTCGGACACGATGAACTGAACTGATGAAGTTAGCAATAGGAGTTTGCAGGCTACTTTCAGTATTTGAATATGCTTTCAAAAATCGGTCCATTTACTGAGGATAAAACTACACAGACTAAATGAGGAAGGTGATTGTTTTGACTAAAAGTATATCTACTTCAGTGTAAAATATCATTAAGAAAAATTGTTAAAAGAATGTATACATATATATGAAACTGAATAAAACACAGTAAATCAACTATACTTCAATTAAAAATAAAAAAGAAAATTTTGACCAAAAGATCTTAGCAACAATGACCATCAGTAGCAGCTGTAACAACCGTAACACTGAAAGAGAAAGTCGCTCAGTCCTGTCCGACTCTTTGCGACCCCATGGACTATACAGTCCATGCAGTTCTCCAGGCCAGAATACTGGAGTGGGAAGCCTTTCTCTTCTCCAGGGGATCTTCCCAACCCAGAGATCGAACCCAGGTCTCCCACACTGCAGGCGGATTCTTCACCACTGAGCCAGCAGGGAAGCCCCAACTGTAATGCTGAGCTGCAGCTAACCGTGTCAAATGCTGGCCCGCCTGTCCGGCCTTGGCTCTGCCTTTTCGTGCAGCATCTCACTTACTCCCCACTGCAGACCAGCAGCCACTGTCTGCCCTCTTGTTTAAAGCAGGAGACTGGGCCAGAAAGAGATTCACCTGCCCAGCATTTTACTGCTAGAGAGGGAATCACCTCATTAAGGGGGCTTCAGGTGCCTCTGATTGAATTTAATTGGGCAAAGGAATTTATTACTACCTAATGAAAATAGTTTTCTGGGCAAAGTACTTCAACATACATTATCCCCAATGGAAGAATAACCAAAGGGTATATTGGGAGGCAACACGTACTAACTGTGCCCTGGGAAAATCTGAAATAAGTAAACATAGAAAGCCAAGCTAAGTGTATTCTAAAAAACCAAAGACCAAAATAGCTTCTCCATTTTCCTGTAAAGTCTCAGTGCACTATATATAGCAAGGTAAGTCTTGTGCAAATCAAGACTTTGGGCTTCCTCCTTATGGAAATTCAGCAAGAAGCTGGACCACCCCACTGTGAAGGGAGGGACTCTGGCAGACACACAGGTCCCCTGAATCTTCCCAAGTCAAGGATCCAGAAATGTGAATAGGTTTTGTCTTTAAAATGCCCCCTAGGGCTTCCCTGGTTCAGTTCAGTTCAGTTCAGTTTAGTCGCTCAGTCATGTCCGACTCTTTGCAACCCCATGAACTGCAGCACGCCAGCCCTCCCTGTCTGTCACCAACTCCCGGAGTTCACTCAAACTCAAGTCCATCGAGTCAGTGATGCCATCCAGCCATCTCATCCTCAGTCGTCCCCTTCTCCTCCTGTCCCTAATCCCTCCCAGCATCAGAATCTTTTCCAATGAGTCAACTCTTCGCATGAGATGGCCAAAGTACTGGAGTTTCACCCTCAGCATCATTCCTTCCAAAGAAATCCCAGGACTGATCTCCTTTAGAATGGACTGGTTGGATCTCCTTGCAGTCCAAGGGACTCTCAAGAGTCTTCTCCAATACCACAGTTCAAATGCATCAATTCTTCAGCACTCAGCTTTCTTCACAGTCCAACTCTCACATCCATACATGACCACTGGAAAAACCATAGCCTTGACTAGACAGACCTTTGTTGGCAAAGTAACGTCTCTGCTTTTGAATATGCTGTCTAGGTTGGTCATAACTTTCCTTCCAAGGAGTAAGCGCCTTTTAATTTCATGGCTACAATCACCATCTGCAGTGATTTTGGAGCCCCCCAAAATAAAGTCTGACACTGTTTCCACTGTTTCCCCATCTATTTCTCATGAACTGATGGGACCGGATGCCATGATCTTAGTTTTCTGAGTGCTGAACTTTAAGCCAACTTTTTCACTCTTCTCTTTCACTTTCATCAAGAGGCTTTTTTAGTTCCTCTTCACTTTCTGCCATAAGGGTGGTGTCATCTGCATATCTGAGGTGACTGATATTTCTCCCGGCAATCTTCATTCCAGCTTATGCTTCTTCCAGCCCAACATTTCTCATGATGTACTCTGCACATAAGTTGAATAAGCAGGGTGACAATACACAGCCTTGACGTACTCCTTTTCCTATTTGGAACCAGTGTGGCTTCCCTGGTAGTCAGTGGTTAAAGAATCCACCTCCAATGCAGGAGACACAGGTTCAATCCCTGATCCAGGAAGATCGTAGAACCACGGAGCAACGAAGCCCATGCACCATAACTACCGAGCCTGTGCTCTAAAACCCAGGAGCCACAGTTGCTGAAGCCCACATGCCTTACAGCCTGCGCCCTGCACCAAAGAGAAGCCACTGTGGTAAGAAGCCCACACACTGCAACTAACACGTAGCCCTGGCTCTCCGCAACTGGAGAAAGGCCGTGAAAGGAGTGAAGACCCAGCAGAGCCAAAAGTAAAAGAAAGAAAGAAAATTATTTTTAAAACGTCTTCCGAAAGTGCTTTTCAATGAGGGCCTGACTGGTCTTGAGGACAGGGTGGTTCTTAATGGTGTTGACAATCCAGAGGCAAGGGCAGCACATGCCATACACCACGCTGGCCCAGGAACACCAAGTCCTAGGAAGACTGGCAGTCACTGGGATAATAGAATACTTGCAAGCACACCCCACAAATGAGACACCTGACTCCTTCCAGAAAGGATGAAAACTAGAATAGATAATCACGAAAATGAAAGACCTTCAGATGAGGATCCAGCCAGGCCACAGCACAAAACAGAACAGACATATTGGGCATCTAAAGCCACTCAGTTCAGCTCAGTCGCTCAGTCGCTCAGTCGTGTCTGACTGTTTGCAACCCCGTGGACTGCAGCACACCATGCCTCCCTGTCTATCACCAACTCCTGGAGCTTACTCGAACTCATGTCCACTGAGTCACTGATGCCATGCAACCATCTCATCCTCTGCTGTCCTCTTCCCCTTCCACCCTCAATCATTCCCAGCATCAGGGTCTTTTCAAATGAGTCAGTTCTTCTTATCAGGTGGCCAAAGTATTGGAGTTTCAGCTTCAGCATCAGTCCTTCCAATGAATATTCAGGACTGATTTCCTTCAGGATGGACTGGTTGGATCACCTTGCTAACCAGGGGACTCTCAAGAGTCTTCTCCAACACAACAGTTCAAAAGCATCAATTCTTCGGTGATCAGCTTTCTTTACAGTTCAGCTCTCACACCCATACTGAAAGCTATCAAAGAATTATATTAAAAATAATAAGACCACGAATCAAATTTTAAAATGGAGAAAAAAACACCTGAATAGACATTTTTTCAAAGATATACAAATAGCGATAGATACCTGAAAAGTTGCTTGACATCGCTAATCATCAGGGAAATGCAAATCAAAACCACTATGAGATTATCACCTCACACCTGTTAGAATGGCTTATCAAAAAAGACAAAGAGTGATAACAAATGGTGAGAATGAAGACAAAAAGGAAACTTTGTACAATGTGGTAGGAGTGTAAATTGGTGTAGCCACTGTGGAAAACAGTATGGAAGTTCCTCAAAAAATTAAAGCTAGAACTACCACACGAGCTAACAATTTCATTTCGGGGAATATTAACAAAGGAAATGAAAACACTATGTCAAAGAAACTTCTGCACCTTATGCTCATACCCCTACCTTGATGCTTTTGAACTGTGGTGCTGTAGAAGACTCTTATGAGTCCCTTGGACTGCAAGGAAACCAAACCTGTCAATCCTAAAAGAAATCAAACCTAAATATTCATTGGAAGGATTGATGCTTAAGGTGAAGCTGACTCACTGGAAAAGACCGTGATGCAGAGAAAGACTGAAGGCAGGAGAAGAAGAGGATGACAGAAGACGAGGGATAGTTGGATGGCATCACCAACTCAACGGATATGAGTTTGAGCAAACTCTGAGTTGGTCAAGGACAGTGAAACCTGGGGTGCTACAGGTCATGAAGTTGCAAAGAGTAGAACATGACTGAGCGACTGAACAACAACAACAACAAATGTTCACAGCAGCATTATTTACAATTGCCAAAATATGGAAATAACCCATGTCCACTAACCAATGAATGGACAAAGAAGTGGTATATATACACAATGGAATACTACTCAGTCATAAAAATCCTGCCATTTGCAATAACAAAAATGGACCATGAGGGTATTATGCTAAATGAAATGTCAGACAAAGAAATACAAACACTATATGAACTCACATGTGGAATCTGAAAAAAAAAAAAAAAATCTCATAGTAAGAGAGATCAGATTAATGTTTACCAGAGGTGTGGGTGGGGGAAATGGATTAAGGTGATCAAAGTTTCCAGTTATGAGAAAAATAAGTACTGGGAATATAGTGCTAACATGATGACTACAGTTAGCACTGCTGTAAGGCATATTTGAAAGCTGCTCAGAGAGTAAATTCTAAGAGTTCTCAACAAAGGAAAAAAAATTCTTTTTTGCTTTTTTTTATATCTATAGGAGATGATGGATGCGGTCACAAAGACTCAGACACAGCTGAGCAACGGAAATGAACTGAACTGAGATGATGGATACTAACTAAACTTATTATAGTAGTTATTTCACAATATATGTAAATCAAATTATGCTATACACCTTAAACTTACACAGTGCTATATTTCAATTATATCTCAATAAACTGGAAAAAAATAACAAGTCCTCTTTGGATGGAGAAGTGTGGTTTAAGACTGAGCTTGTAGATAGAAGAAGAAAAAACTACAATCCTGCAGACTCCAGAACAAAAACCACAATCAGAGACAGTTAAACAAAACAAAAAGGCAAAAGATTATGTTCCAAATGAAGAAACCAGATAAAACTCCAAAAAAAAAAAAAAATCTAATAAAGTGGAGCCAGGAAATCTTCCAGAAAAAGAATTCAGAATAATGATAGTGAAAATGATCCAGGATCTCAGAAAAAGAATGGAGAAGATATAAGAAATGTTTACCAAAGACCAGGAAGAACTAAAGAACAGAGATGAGCAATACACTAAAGGAATCAATAACAGATTTACTGAGGCAGAAGAATGTACAAATGACCTGGAGGACAGAATGGTGGAAATCACTGCCACAGAACAGAATATAGAAAAAAGAATGGAAAGAAATGAAAACAGCCTAAGAGACCTCTGGACAACATTAAAAGCACAACATTCACATTATAGGGGTCCCAGAAGGAGGAGAGAGAGAGAAAGGACCTGAGAAAATATTTGAAGAGGTAACAGCTGAAAACTTCCCAAACATGGGAAAAGAAATAGTCAACCAAGTCCAGGAAGCACAGAGAGTCCCAGGCAGGATAAACCCAAGGAGGAACACACCGAGACACCTAGTAATCAAACTGACAAAAATTAAAGACAAAAATAAAATATTAAAAGCAACAAGGGAAAAACGACAAATAACATACAAGGGAACTCCCATCAGGCTATCAGCTCATTTCTCAACAGAAAACTCTACAAGCCAGAGTTTCTCAACACAAACTCTATAAGCCAGAAGGGAATATTTAAAGTGATGAAAGGGAAGAAACTACAACCAAGAATACTCTACCCAGCACGACTCTCATTCAGATTTGATGGAGAAATCAAAGCTTTCCCGACTAGCAGAAGTTAACAGAATTCAGCACCACCAAACCAGCTTTACAACAAATGCTAAAGGAACTTCGCTAGGCAGGAACACAAGGGAAGGAAAAGACCTGCAGAAAATAAGCCAAAAACAATTAAGAAAATGGTAGTAGGATCATACATATCAATAATTACTTTAAAATGGATTAAGTGCATCAACCAAAAAACACAGACGGGCTGGCTGGACGAAAACATGTGCATGTGTGCACCACCACGTACCACAGCGCTCTGCTTGACCCCTCCTCCAAATTGTATATAATTATTTTATATTGTTAAGTTAATCATATTCCCATTATGGCTTGCAATTGTAATTATCTTCTACTTTTTCTCTGGCTATTGATTGTGAAAACTGATAAATATCTTTTACTATTGTGATTATGTAACTGTTACTCACGTAATACCATTTCATCATGATTGGTCAACAGAAATATAATAGAACTGCATACCATCAAAACTAGGATCTAACAAAAAAACCTGTAATCCCTTTTTAAAAGCCAGATGCATATCAGAATTATCTTGAAGTTTTTTGAAAAATACAAATGCTCAAGTATTGCTTTTTTCTCCACAGCTCCAGATATGCTTCCAGTGAGCAGTCATGCTTAAAAACAACTAGACTATATGATGATCTTCTACTTTTATCTAGCTTGTTTTACTTTTTATATTTCATATTCAGTGCTCTTATTCATTTAGTTCATGTTCTCTGATTTCTCCATCTCTTTTTTTTTGATGTTCTTTCTAAGACTTTATCAAGTGTAGTAGAAAAGCTTTTGTATACATATATAAATGTGTATAATATATATATTTTACAAAACATATGGATTTTTGCCTAACTAAAAAAATTACGACATTTTGATTCCACTTGTTTGACTTAGTATGAATAGAATGCTAGATTTCTTATTAAAAAATAGATATGCAAAAAGCAACAAAGGTTTACCATATAGCATAGGGAACTACAGTAAATATTTTGATGGAAAATAATTTCAAAAATAACATATGTATATTTGTATAACTAAATTACCTTGTTGTGCACCCAAAACATTGTAAGTCAACTATACTTCAATAAAACTATATAGATATTTTTTAATTTAATTTAATAGCTTTTTGCTGATGTTAATTTCTTAGTTTTGACCACTGTAACACAGCTAAGTGAAACATTAAAATGAGAGGAATGTTGGTTAAGGATATACTACTTTTACAACTTGTCTATAAAGTCTGAAAGTTTTTCAAGATAAAAAGTTTATAAACATTTTAAAAAGCCAATTAATTTCCAATGGAAGACGTGAGTGATCCAAATCAAACATCTCTCTCTATGAGCTATACCACTGGGAAACCAGAGAGTAGATGAAGGGAAGTATCTTTTTATGAAAGTATTATGAATAATATTTAGTAAATGAAAGAATTAGGCCCACCATCATTTCATAACTTCCAGCAAATTAATGGAGGTCGTCAATGATCGCCACGGCTGCTGACATCACAAAAAGACGGACCAAGGAACTCTATGTCCCTCACGAGGGAAGTGCACCACCTCTAAGCGCAGTTTCGATTGCTCCTCCTCAAAAATCAAACCTGATGAAACTCTGATAAAGCATCCAGACCCACCTACCCCCTCACAAGAATTACAGTGGAAGGGACTGTGTTACCTGATCCACAGAAATCAGCGGTATTCAAGCTATGGGAAGCCCTCCAGGATAAATAACGCAGGTTGCAAGGGGAAGAAGAGAGACAGAAAGGGAATTACAAGTAAAGGAGATCTCAGAGACAGATCAGCCAATTGCAATGAGACCTGATTCAAACATACAAATTGAAAAAAAGAAATATGGCATTTATGAGACAAGTGGAAATTTGAACACAGGTTTGGTATTTAATAATATTAAGGAATTAAAATTAATTCTTTAGGTGTGATAGTTTAGGATTTTTTTTTTTAAGTTCTAGTTTTTCTAAAAATAAATGCTGAAATATTACAGAAGAAATGTCCTGAAGTCTGGAATGTGCTTCAATATAAAAGGGGGAAGGGAGTGAGTGGGATACAGAGAAACAGTGCTGTCATGAGGTGCTAACGATTAAACTAGGTGATGAAGACACAAAGGTTCCTTATCTATGTACTGCTCTATATTTGTGTGAATGGAATGCAAATGGAAACAATAACAAAAAAAACTGGGGAAGTCACCAATATGTGGAAATTAAAACACTCCTAAATAAAACGGGTCAAAGAAGAAACCATCAGGGAAATTAGAAAATACTGTGAGATGAATTAAATTGTAAAGTTTTTTTTCTTTTCAAATGAAGCATACCGCTCTTGGGGGTGGAGATGGCAAGTACAAGAAAACTATGAACTGAGAGTCACAGCAGGATGAGTCTGGACTCAGGCTATGGCTCTGCCATCTCCCAGCAGGCAGCCCTAAGGCAGCTATCAAGCCCTGAAGCTCAGTTTCCTCACCTGTGAAACGAAGGTGCGAAAACAGGACATCAGGAGGTTATGGTGGAACTGCGCACTAAAGCAGTTGGCTCACATTAACAAGTATAAAAAGGACCTTCCCTTGAACAGGACTATCTCCAGAGGGCAAACAAGTTTCTAGGGAAAGAATGGTACTTTTTCTATAATTGGACCCCATTTATGATAAAAAGTATCAAAAGAAAAATTATTTCCAAAACCCAGGTGAATGGCGATGTCCAAATATTCCTCAAGAGTCCCCCGACCTAGGACACCAGACAGATGTCCCTGCGTCAAGAAGACTTCTGTAGTTCTGGTGCATCCCTGTCCCCCAGGGCCTTGTACTGGTCTGGTATACCCGCTTCTTCAAATATTTTATTCCAAATAAGACAAAGGTGCTGTGCTTCCCAGGGGCAAAACGTTTCTGCTGTTGGTGAGGAAGAGGCTGGACTCTCCAGGAAAGGGAGGAAAGGAAGGTCGAGACAAGATAAATGGATCGAAACAATGGGGGAACTCTGTTGGGTCCCTTTCAGGATCTGACAAAAGAAGCCTAGAAGCCCAGGGTAAGCAGGCTGAACAGGCGCCCCTGGTGAGCTGGGAAAGTCAAGTGAGAGTCAAAGGAAAGGGATGGGACAACAGTTAAATTCCCAGAGAAGCATGAGGGCATGCCCTGACTGTTTTCCCAAAAGATGACGGCAAGACACCAAAGGGCCAGAACCCCAGAAGCTCAAAACCTTCAGGGAAAAGTCACCACGGGCTAATTCAGGCAGAAATGCTGCTGCTGCCGTCATCCTGGAGGCAGACGCTGGAAGGTACTCAGGTTTGAGTCATCACAAAGCGGAGAGAAGCAAAAGGGAAAACGTTACCCAAGAACGCAGGTAGGGCTGGGCGGAAGGTGGGGGCCACAGGACAAGGTGCTGCTCCTCCAGATCCACAGGATCAGGGGCATGAGGGGCGTGTGGACCTGGGCCAGGACCCACTGACACGCTAGAAACGGGGTGCAGGTGAGGCAGGGGCTTGTGCAGAGTTTGGGCCAGGCAGGGCCTCGTCCGCCTGGGACCCCCGCCTCAGCCTGCGCCCCGCTGAGCCTCACTCGGTTCCAGCGGCAGGGGTGAGGTTTACTCCTTTTAACCGGCAATCCCCTCGCTCTGAGGCTGAACAGGTGGGTAAGCCCTGGAACCCTGGGCTTCCACTCATCCCCTCTCTCGGGCAAATGCCCTCTAGGAACATTTCTTCTGCAGTGTCCGCTGACCCCTCCTCTGATCACAGGCTCTGCCTTCCCTCCACGAGGACCCCCACATCCCCCCGACCCCTCTTCTGATCATAGGCTCTGCCTTCTCTCCACGAGACCCCCCACATTCCCCCGGCCCCTCCTCTGACCACGGGCTCTGCCTTCCCTCCACTAGAACCCCTGCCCTCCTCCTGGCTGGCTCTTCGCCCTGTCCCTGCCCCCCACCCCCCCGTCAGCCCCACCAGCCTTGCGCCCCGCGGTCACTTGCTGCCCCCTTCCCCAGCCCCAGGGGCACCAGGCCTGTCCCCGAGGGAGGCTCACTCAGGCCTGGAAGCTAAAGCGTGGTCCAAGCCCTACAGCAGGAGAAACCTGAGGCCGCATCCGGAGGGAAGGGGGATGGGACTGTAACCGTCTTTTTTCCACCTGTGCCCAGAAGGAGATGGCTTCACCAGCCAGCCGTCACCCTCACAGGAAGGCCTGTGTGATCAAAAAGGACTTCGGTGCCTGCCCCATCCCAGACCGCCTGGCCTTCTGGGGCCGGGGCCACAGGCAGGACCAGAGCCCCAAGCACCAGCCTCTGTGCTCTCGTTCCACTGCGGTGGCTCAGGAGGGTTTTCCCAAACACAGTCTGAGATCCAGATGATGCCATGGGCTCAGGCCACGGAGACAGAGGACCTCTGTGCAAGTCTGTGTGTGCAAACCCAAGCCACCAGTTCTCCCACCTCCAGGGGCTCAGCAGCTAAGGATCGGGGAGTGGTAGGAGAGGACCCAGGAACCAGCACTTCCAGCAAGCCTGACGCGGGAAGGGCTCCGTAATGGGGACACGTGTGTGTGCTCAGTCATTTCCGACTCTCTGTAAGCCTTCGGACTGTAGCCCTCCAGGCTCCTGTCTCCATGGGATTGTCCAGGCAAGAAATACTGGAGTGGGTTCCCACTCCCTTCTCCAGGGCATCTTCCCAACTGAGGGACTGAACCCACGTCTCCTGCATTGCAGGTGTTTTCTTTACCACTGAACCATCAAGGAAGACCCTGATATGGGGACATACCACATAAATAGTGGTACAAGTAACTAATTCACTGCACACTGCAGTCAGGACACATGGGCATCCCAGAAAAGCCACTGTCCATAGACAGTGGCACGCCTCCCCAACTCAAAAGTCTGCTCTCGCTGCACAGTCACCATTTACAGAAGGCCCACTCCATGTCCACCAAAGCAATGACATCGCACAGCACAGATCCCAGCTGCGCACCGCATCGGGTCACTGTCCCTGCGGCTACCAAAGACCCTGAACAAACTCCGGCCTGACGGTGGGGAGGACAGGGAGGCTCAGACATACAATGACTCACAGCCCAGGACTGAAAACTGCCATCCCAGACTTTTGGGCCTGAAGGAGTTTCTCCCGCAGATGGCCTCCTCTCTGCGCACAGCTGACACCATCTCACACCCACAGAACCTCCCCAGGAAGAAGGCCCATTCTCTCCCCAGAAAGCATTCAAGGAATTTAACTTGGGAGCTGGGAGGCACTGGGGCCTGAAAGCACCATTGTCCCAGAGGCCTCCTCACCACCCCCACCAAGGACTGTACTCAGCTTTTGAGAACCCAGGTCAGGGAAAGAGAATGTGAACAGGCAGGTCCACAAGGAAGCGGAAGGGTTCCGAATTCCAGGAAGCCCTTCGAGGTCACGGAGACCAGAGATCGCTCTGGGATTCCACTAGGAGGGGAATGCGGGGGGATCATGGGCATGTTGGGGGTGACAGTAGCTATAAGGGTCAGTTGACTTTGTCAGCTGAAAATAAACGGTTTCCTGAGGCCTAAGTATTTCTGGCTACAGGAGGAGCAGCTGAGGAAGAACAGGAAGTGGTACACGTGTAAAGACAGAACCTGGGGGCCCCACCGGGTCTCGCGGAGTATACTGCAGTACACAGAGCACACAGCAGGCTGGCACTGAGGGCCTCTGGGTCAGGGTGCCCCCGCCCTCCCCAGCTGCAGGGGGAACAGGAGCCAGGAAATCCCGCGGCCCTGCCCATCGCATCACACTTGCTGACTCGCCAACGGGCACCCCTGACAGCAAGCAGGCAGCATCACTCAAACGGGGCCGTGACAGAAGCACCACCTCTGTGCTCATTAAATACTCAGACCCCCAGGCCCAGACCCAGATTAGTCAGTCAGATGTGTTTGGATGGAGCCTGAGAATTGTTGGTTTGTTCAGTTTTTTAATTCCCACTATTAAATTGTTATTTTTAATAAGCTTCTCAGGAGATCCTTATATAACTTTAAAAAACATAAGCACCAGAATACTGTAAACGCTATGAAGTTGGGAAGACCTGGGTCAAACGTTAGTAGCACTACATAGAAATGTGTGGACTTGGGCAAGTTACTTCTCTGAACTTCCCGGTCACTCATTTGTAAAACAAGGGTAATTTGTAAAACAACAATCAATGTTGCCGGGAGGGTCAGAGTTACTCAAAGGCATTCTTCGAAGCTAACCTAAGAGGCAGGAATAACCGGGAGGGTACAAGGGGCTTCCTGGAGGCTGACCAAGCCTAACAGCCTTCACCTCCGAGGTCCTGACCAGCCCGGGCACAGAGGCAGAGGAAAGGGGGCAGCAGGGGAACAGTGGTCAGCTTTGGACAGGGAGCGAGGTCCTCTGTCTTCCGGACGGGTGTGGCCGTGAGGTGCACTCTAACACCAGACACAGCTCCGAGATGGGTCTGCGGCCGAGGCGCTCTCGGGCTTTGACAGTGTAGGGAGAGAAGAGACTGCAGCGTCCCAGACAGGTCTCTCCCGAGGGTCCAAAACTTTAGGGAGGTGCAGGGAGAAAGGAGCAGGAACCCAGAGAAGTACAGTCCCTGGGTCTAACTGCGCACAAGACTCGAAAAACTACTCAAGGTCTCAGTCTTTCCATCTGCAAACGGGTTAATTTTTTAAAACTATGCAGTCAGCTCCGTGGGATGGCACCCGGCTGGGTGGCCGGCTCCCAGCTCACAAAAGGGAATGGACGCCGCTACCCTTTTATCTGATGTGTGCCTGGCATGTCAGAACTTGGTGGTAGTTTCACTCTGTTGTCCCAGGAGGAGATGTTATCTGAGACCGAGCTTTACATTCCTGTGTAGGTTGCTTAAGTCGTTCAACACTCTGGCCCCCGGAGCTTGGACAAGATTGGGGCTGGGGCTTAAGCTGGGGCGCCAGGGAATTTCCCTCCTTTTTACTAAGAAAGCAGAAGCCGCGAGGGACGAGGACGCCCGGCGGCCGCGAGATGCCAGCCCGGGGATCGCTAGGCTCAGACGCGACGTCTGAGGGACACTCAGGGACTGCGGCCCCCCACGCCCGGACCTCTGCGAGGGCTTCCAGGTCTCCGCGCCCCGGGCCGCAGGGTCCCCGCGTGGGCCGCACCCCCCCGAGGCTCGACCCTCCGCCCGCCCGGAGCGAAGCGGCCGTCCTCGGTCCCCCGCCCCGCGCCGCGCGCTCGGCTCACCTGCTGAAGACGAGGCATCCCAGGTGGTTGATCTCGTGGTCGGAGCGGTGGCGGCTGTAGTCCTCCCACAGGTCCTTGAAGGCCGTCACAGCCAGGATGAAGAGCACGGGCGCCAGCGCCAGGCCGGGCTGGAAGGCGTTCACCGCGGGCACGAAGTTGAGCAGCGCGATGAACACGAAGTACACGTTGGCCAGACGGTGGAACTGCTCGAACAGGTTCTTGGGCAGGAAGGACAGCAGAGTGTACTTGGTGGTCTTGAGCCTGTTGTCCGCCAGGTGCTGGGCGCCCCCGCGCAGCCGGCGCCGCGGAGCGCCCTTGCCCGCCGGCTCCTCGGCGCCCGGCGGCGGCTGCAGGTTGGAGCGCACGGTGCGCATCCGGCCCTCCCGGCGCCGCCGCCGTCCCGGGGGCCCGGGCTCCTCGGCCGCCGCCGCCGCCGGCTCCCGCTCC